>NC_064809.1:11472649-11550343 GCF_023721935.1 Panthera uncia | reverse complement strand
GAGAGCGAGAGCGAGAGCGAGAGCGAGAGCGAGAGCGAGAGCGAGAGCGAGAGCGAGAGAGAATCTTAAGCAGGCTCCCCAATCAGCTTAGAGCCCAATGTGGGGCTCTATCCCACAACCTTGAGATCATGATCTAAGCCAGAATCAAGAGTCAGATGCTCAACCGACTGAGCCACCAAGGTGCCCCTATACATTCATTTTTTTAAAGTTTTTTTGCATTGTGTCTTTTCTTAGCCAATTCTATTTGCTAGTGTGCTGAGTTCCATGAAAAGAGGCCACATTCTTCAAGGGTTTGAGGACCATTGCTCTAAACAGTCTGAATCCCCAAGCTCCCTGGAGTGCTTTAATTAAGAGACAGGCATCAGTACATATTTTTATTCACTTATGACTTTTCAAAAAATTTAAGTGTTTATTACAAGTTAAAATATATAGGGGCACCTGGGTGACTCAGTCAGTTAAGTGTCTGACTTAGGCTCAGGTCATGATCTTGTGGTTCGTGGGTTCGAGTCCCATATCAGGCTCTGTGTTGACAGCTCAGAGCCTGGAGCCTGCTTTGGATTCTGTGTGTCCTCTTTCTCTGCCCCTCCCCTACTCATGCTCTGTCTCTCCGAATTAAATAAACATTAAAAAAATTTTTTAAGTTAAAATATAAACACTGACCCATCATTTTACCTTAGAAATAAAGTCTTTGAGGAACTTTTTGCACCTGGATTATAGTGATGGTTGTGCAACATGACCTAGAGGGGTTCAAGGGTCATTGGCAGGAAGGGTAGAAGGCCAATTGGCTGTATTGTCATTACTTGGGGTCATGTAAGTTTCCAGTTTGGATTTGGCCAAGTCCCCAATAACAACCACCCCACCAATAATTCTCTCCCATTTAGATCTATGTATTTTTGCTTTGCAACTTTTCAGTTACAACAATGCTTAGAAGCCAAGGATGTGGATAAACTGGACTTAAAATCAGATTTTCATATTGTGTTACAAAAATAGTAGCCTGCTAAATCACATTGATCTAACAAAGATAAAACTTTCTTCTGTCGAAAGTGTTTCTTTTGTTTTGATCTTGCCTTTTTGATTTTTCCCTTTGTGTAGGTTTTATAGGTTCATAGGTACATATGATACTACATGCCTATAATTTCCAAATATATAAATATTCATATGTTTGGAGTGCTTGCATGCTCAAAAAAATTTATCAGAAGGGTGCACTATCAAACCTGTTTAGAGATCATAGAACTAGATTAATGATACCTTGCTGTCTTTTGTCAACAAATGGATCAGAAAAGTTCTTTTGCTGCAATTAGTTAAAGCCAGTGTCATGCTACCACATTCTCCAGGACTGAGTCATCCTTGTTAACATTCATATTTGAGCTTGTTAATTTAACACCAGACTTGGAAAGAAATTACAGTAAATGTGGGTTTCATAAGTCCTAGAAACAATTCTACCTCACGCTCTTCCTTGCCTCTGGGCTGGGATCCAAGTTTGGAAAAGCCTGAAATTCACAGGTTCATCTGAGATCCTTCTCCATGTTTCTCGGGAAGCAAATGGGATACACTTGACATGGCAACAACCTCTTCCAGGCAAAGAGCAAAACCCAAAGAGAAGCACCAGAATCCAGTGCAATCATGACATGAAGATTCAGAGGTGTCTGAGTGTCAGAGAGTTCCAGAGCTTGAAGCTGCCTTTGGGATCCATCACTGTATAATTGAGGACACAGAAGGCCAAAGATTCACCCAAGATTATACAGCTTGTTAGTGGCATGTCTGAGACCATGACCAAGTCTTTGGGCTCCACTTGAGGGGACATCAGAGGGTTTGAGAGCTCAGCGTTAATGCAGGGTAGTGGCACCATGAGAAACATGGGGAATTGTTGGCTTATGATGCCAGATAATGTCTGGTATTCCCTGATCCCAGCTGGTGATTTGATAGCAATCTTCCACACACACTGACTCAGTGCCTTTATGTGGGATCCATTACAAGGGAGTCATGGAGCCCACCTGCCTGGGAAAGGTTGCTTAGCATAGCCTGGCCTCTAGAGAGTAGGAAAGTTGCTTGCTACTTCTTCAACCCTGGGTGACAGACACACACTTCAGCTCTCTGATCACACCTCCAGCTCCAGTACACACCGAAGGGCTGACAAGACAGCAATGAAAGGGGGTGGGGGAGCATGACGCTCAGGGAGGACTGAGGTCTGTGGCTACGTTGCTCACTGCCATACCCTAGTGCCTAGAATGGTGCCTAGCACACAGGAGGTGCTCAGGAAATTTTTGTTGAATGAAGAAGGCCTCACCCAAGAAGGTGGGACAAGTGCAGAGGACCACGTTTTCAGCCCTCATCGTGCTGGGCTTGTGGGTGGCCACAGAAGCAAGAATGGAAGTCCAACCAAGAGAGTAGGTCAGGAAGGACCCAAGCAACAGTCCGGTAGTGACCCACTCGGGGCTGCGTTATATCAACTGTTAGCCCAGGAGGGCTTAGTGAAAACTATTCTTATTTTTATTCTAAAGCCATTACCCTCTGCTTAGCTATTGCCTTTCCTAATTTGCTCAGATGAGGGAGAGAGAAACTGGGCTGGGATCTGTGGAGAGCAGGTCTGCGCCCCAGGCCCACCTCTGGCCCTTGTGCAAGTAAGTCACTTCCTCTCTCCGACACTCAGTTTTCTCATATACAAAGCAGAAATAATGATATACACCATTTCCACTCACCTCATGGCTGTGTGAAGAGTGAATGAAAATTATCTTCAGACACTGGAAACCCCTCTGCACATGTGTGTTGGTACTAGAGGAAGGGGCCACATCTGCTGGAGCCAGTGGTGGATTTTCGCCTGGGAGCTTGTTGCTGTTCCTCTACAGGTACAGGGATCCATGTTTAACTGGCTCGGGAGAAAATCTCCTTCCAGCCAGTCTCAGCGCATGGGTTTAATCTTAGCTAGCTAGGAGGACCAGCTGCTTCAGGGCACGACTTCATTTCCTGTCTCCATGTGGATCATCAGAACTCATGAGTTCTTTAAAAAGGAACTTGTTGACATCATTTGGTAGATAGCGTTTGCCTGTGGATTTGAGGTGTTTGGCCAAAGCTTATTTTCCTTCCGAGGAATTAAAAGCTCCTTGTTAGCACAAGTAGGAAATGCTGTGTCTTATAGGTTGAAGCTTCTCCTCAGGGCAGTTTGCTAATACTTTGGTATGTTGTCCTATATATATATTTTTTTACAACAAATAAAAGACTTTAAAGACATTAATTGTAGGTATATAGTTTGAGAACACCGTGGTTCTTTCCAACACCAAGTGAGTCTGTCCCCATACTGACTGTCTCTTACTGCTCATACTTACTTGTACCCCAAATCTGAGTCCAGATCCCACCCCCTCTCCCAATCAGCAAGGGTGACTGAGTGGTTGTTGAGTGGACCCCCAGAGGGAGTATGGTATGGCAGGCAGCCTTCTAGAGGCCCCAGTGATCCCCACATCCTGTCACTCACACCCTTGGGTAATCCTTCTTCTAATGAATAGAATATGGCAGAAGCAGTGGGGTATCATGTCCAAGATTAGGTTATAACAAGACCGGTTTCCATCCTCTCTCTGTCCTCCTTGGATCACTCATGTTATAGGTGGTCCAATGAAGAGATCCACATGGTATGACGAGGAGGGAGGCCCCCAACCCAACAGTCTATGCAGCATCAAACCTGTCACAACCACATTATTGGGCTTCAAAGCAGATCCCTCAGTCCCAGCCAGGACCTGAGATGTCCCAGCTCAAGCTGACAGCAGCTGGACAACATCTCATTAGCAACCTGGAGCCACAGCAACCAGCTAGGCCATACCCCAACTCCTGAAGCACAAACACTGTGAGATAGCCAGTGTTTGCTACTGTAGGTCTCCCTTTGCACTATTTTGTTGCATAGCCAATAGATAACTAACACATGTGGAAAGAATTAAAAGCAGAAATGGTAGAGCTGGAGAAAGTAAAGAGAAGAGGGAGAGATAAGAGAACGAAGGAAGAAAGACGAAGAGTGGCTATGTCTCTGCAGGACAGAACACCCCCAACCACCACCATGCAGAGTGGTAAGAGCCTGGGTTCTGGCACCAGATGGCCTGTGTTTAAATCCTGGTTCTGTCACTGTATGAGTCTCCTTGAGCTGACATAACAAAGTCCCACACGCTAGGTGACTTCAACCACAGAAATCGATTGTCTCACAGTTCCAGAGGCAAGAAGTCTGAGATGAAGGTGTTGGTATGGTTGGTTCCTTCTGAGGGTTGTGAGGTCAAAAATCTGCTCATGCCTCTTCCCTAACTTCTGGGGATTTCTGGAAATCCTTGGAATCCTTGCCTTGTAGACCTCTATTTTCATCTTTACATTGCATTCTTTCTGTGTGTTTGTCACTGTTCAAATTTCCCTTTTAAAAAGATAAAAACGTCAGTCATACTGGATTAGGACCCACCCTAAAATCCTATTTTTAAATCAGGTCATGCTTTGAGGTACTGAGGGTTAGTACTTCAGTATATGAATTTGGGGGTGGGGAGGACACAATTCAGCCCATAACAGCCATTTGCTAGAGGTATGTCTGGGCGAAGTCACCTAAGCTACCTCAGTCTCCTCTTCTATAACATTTAGATAATTATAGTACCCATACAATAAAGTTGTTATAAGGATGGAACAAGTTAATATTTGACAAGTGTTTGAAACAGTGGCTGGCACGCAGTACTATAAGTGTTTGTTGCATGAGTTACTCAATCTCTTATATCATGTGATAGTAGGCACGAGAAATGGGGGGCTATCTAGTTTACAGCAGTTTCTTTAATGGCCAGGTCTGTGGGTGTCTTTCTGCTGTGTGTAGAAATGGTTCCTTGTCCCTCTCCACCTACATGTAGAATATAAGGGATTTTGCTGATGAGAGACAGTGAGTTCTGGAAAGCACAGTGGGAATGCCTCAGAGTGATGGGAACAACAGAGGTTGGTTCAGATAAGAGGAGGCACCATGTGCTTGTTGAAGCTGTACCTGAAGGCCGGGGCTAGAGTTGACCCTGGGCCCTCAGAGGAAGGTGGGTTATCACTTATGGTCCAGATGTGTTTCGTTGCAAGCAATGAAGTGTCTCAGCTCAAGGTGGCAGGGTGACTAGGCTGTCATGGTTTTGCACTTGACCATCACTAAGTGCACCTTTCCCCCAGATATCCTGGTTCAGTTGACCTGGGCATCATTATTTTCAAATGGTCCCCAAGGTGATTCGAATGCACAGGTAGGCATGAGAACCTTGAAGAGGCTCCTTCAGATCCCTCACTCCTTAAAGTGGGGTCCAGGGATCAGCGGCAGTAGGAACTTATTAGAAATGCAGATGCTCCAGCCCCAGCCTAGACCTGCTGGATAGGAGTCTGCATCTTAGCAAGATTCCCCAAGAAAACGAGTGAGAAGTGCTGGGATGTGGCTTTTTGGGCAGTGGCAGGCTGGAGGTCTCTAGCCAGAAGGATAGCTGAGGAGGAGAGGCTCTCCTCTAGGACAGTCTGACTCACCTGAGCCAGAAGTGATGCCAAGTTTCCCCCCCACTTGCTGTGCCCTTGAGACATTCTTTCCTGGTGGGGATTACTGTCCAGATACAAGACAATTAATTTTAAAGACTTACTCTCTGAGTAAGCTTCTTTTCTCCCTCAAGGGTGCCATGTGACAAGCACCTTGGGCCAGGTGAGTACAGAAGTCAGCTGTTCTCCAGGTCCATGCTGGGGAACAGCTGGCCCTCATTAGAGGGGTCTGTAGGTACGCTCTTCTATGTGAATGCTGGTGGCTCAGCATCCCGAGTGAATTTCTCCATGAGCTGACAGAAACAGTATGGCCCACATAAATAGATCTTGATGCACTCAAGAAAGAAGATGGAGTGTTGAAGCTAAGGCCATGTTATAGAGAGAGGAGAAGAGGGACAAAGAGGTAGGCAAGAGGAAAAGGGTTAATAAATTGGCCACGAGCTGCATTTTCCTGGCCCACTGTCTTTCTGGAAAGAGTCCCCTTGCTGATGGAAACATATTAGGTGGATGAGCTCATGCTAAATACAGTTCCTCTCAAGGGAGGCTGGAAGAAAACAAGAGATCTGAGACACTTTCTTGAAAATAAATCAAGAGCTTTGAAGATGGTCCGCAGGAGAACAGCAGATGACAGGGAAGTCTGCATGTCAGGGATGAAACTCTATGTGTATGAACAGAACTTTCCAGAGATAATAGTCAGAGCAGGAGGATAGACTAATTTAAAAAAATTCAGCACTGTTACGATTATTGTTTGCATCTCTCATTCTAGATCAAATCCAGCTTCTGTGACATTTGTCCTTGAGACATGGAACAACAGAACAGCAGAAAACATATGGGCTGCTTACACAGTGACGCCTATGTCCCTTCTCTGGTTCCTCATTTGTTGGATGACATGTAGCACCAAGCTGAGCTATTACAGATGAATTTCTCTTGGAGATGTGGAATGGACCCTAGTAATGGTGATGTAATGTTAACTGATTTGATTGTGTCAATCCCCAACTCAATAACTGTCAGTGGTCCCCAGTTACCTACTAAATAAAGTCCAGATTTCATGGTTTGGAATTCAGTGGCCTGGACAAAATCATGAGAGGCGATGTGGCAGGATAGCCTTTGATCTTAGTCCCAGCTGAGTTGAATCAGCTGACCTTGGGAAAATCACTGAAAATTTCTGAACCCATCTGTGTACTAAGGACACCTTCTTTGTCAGGATCATGGTTAAATGAGATGTCAAATGGAGTGTGCTTAGCACTATTCTACAGCTCAGTAAATGATGGATACATGACATCATCATTACTATTCGTTATTGTTCATGATACTAACAACAAGCCTCCTCCAACCTGCTTTTCTCTCCCTGTGGCTTGCCCACACCTAAGGCTCCTGCCCAGGGAGATATGTATGATTCCAGCCACATACTGTGCATCCAGCTTCCATGCTCTTGCTCATGCCATTCCTATTCTTCCCATCAAACACTACCCTTCCTTCCAGGCTCATTCCAGAACTCCGTTTTTCATGCAACCTTTGAGGGTAGGGTCCATGTCAGATTTACCTTGTTTTTTTCAGTATACATAAAAATCCCTGAAGATAGCAGGTGCTCAAAACATGTTGAATGAATGAATGAATGAATGAAAGCTTATCACAGGGTCCACCTAAAAGGCCTTGCAGGGAATGGGTGAGGGAGAGTTTGAGGGTTCTGTAGGCACTGCAGTCTAATTTCTCTGCTCAAGGAGGTAAACTCTCCTTGAGACCCTTGCATGTGACAAAGGAGGCTAACACGTTTTCCTACAGCTATGAAGCCACCTCATGTCTGTAAAGTGTTTTTATATGTACCAACTCTCTGCAATAGCCTCTTGAAGGCTCATACTCCTCTCCTCCTCTCACATCTCTGGATGAACCCTCCCCCCATCCCCCAAGAGCCCGTGCCAGGTCCTGAGCTCTCAGCTGGCAGCTCTCCTCAGCCTTGGAAACCTGATAAAAGTTCTGGTTGTCCCACCACTCAGTCCGATGCCCCACGGTCTGCTGGGAACATGCAAGCCAGCAGGCACCGGACGGTACCCTTGTGTGGACTGGGCAGATAAACAAGCACCCTTTTCCCTGCGCCAGGGTGCAGGGCCTGGTGTGGAGGGTGTGGACCAGCAATCGGCCCCCACTACTTACTCCCTCAACTGGAAGACCCTGTATGGTGGGTCCAAGAGCGTGTGTGCGTGCCCACACAGACACTCTTCATGAACAACTAATATAACAGGGGAAATTATACACCCTAGGGGCTCAGCATAGACTTTGCAACCAAATATGTAAAAAAAAAAAAAAAAAAAAAAAAAAAAAAAAAAAAAAAGGAACTAATCACAACTTCTCTTTCTTGGTCTTTCTCAGCTAGAGAGTGCTGGCATAGCCAAGTACATACATGCCCCCAAGACCACAACTAGCCCAGCCAGACGGCTCAGCACGCGTGTGAACTGAAGACATCCTGTTTTCAGAACCTTTCTCTATGAAGTAGTTTCGTTTCAGCCGCCGTTCTTGGGGGCGTGGAGAATCAGGATTGGGGTGTACACAATCTGTACCCCCTCTTGCCATTAAGCTCTGTGCCTGCTGTGATCAGGCGTAGCTCTTTTCCGGAGGCACAATCCTGTAACTATGTAAGAAGTCTTTCCTTTTTCTTGTACTGTCAGCTCCTAAGTGCATTATGATCAATGATTCACAAGAGAATGTGTAAGACCAAATGTTAGCTGGAAAATATAGGAAATTTGGAGTGAACTTCGGTGCCTGGAGGCTAGGCAAATCTAGGAAGGACAGAGAAACTTGCTTGGTCAATGTGCCTGGAGCCAAGTACAAAAAAAAAAAATTGACCTGAAACATTTCAACTCTAAGGCATTTATAAACACCAGCTTTCTATCAGGATTCATTTTATACTTCAGCGCATTTGCTTTGGCTAAATTTTCAGTCACACTTGGCAAGTCCTCTCTTTAATAAATCCTTACAAAGAGTTTTCAAAGGTGGTTAGGTTACCAAAGTTCTTTTTGGTCCAAAAATTTGCATCAACAATGTCACCTGTGAACCCCCTGAATGACCCCTTTGCTTTCATATGCTTTATAGTTAGGGTCTGGGCTAAGAGACGCCATAATCAAATCAGAAAAGACTAGACGTCCGATGGTGCGCACCATATTTCTTTGGGGCTCACTTAGATCCACAACGGCCCATGCCGTTTCATCTGATATGGCTGCTGGGACGGCGTTAATTCTACATTTCTCTAACACACGTCCAGTTCATTTCCCCCTGCAAATAGCCACTTACCATTTAGATAGGAGGAATTGTCTGGTCATCAGAGCTAGTCCCCACCATATGTTTGGTGACCTATGAAACGCAGCCTCACCCCCCACGCCCCCAAGAAAGAAAGACAGCAGGCAGCCTTCTGCTCAGAATGAGTCTTTTGGGGGGCATGGAGAACTCCAAAGCTGTGCTGAGCAAAAATACAGGTAGAGGCGTGTGCCCGCTCACCCCCTACTCAGAGAGGGGTTCCCAGAAATCGGCTTTTCCTCTAAGCAACTCAATATCCAGCTAGTGCAATTTGAGTTCATGGGCGCACACCAGCCATTTTCTGCAGCAGCAATGAAAAGGAGAGCTTTGTAAAGTGGGGCACCCTCCCTGGGTCCTGAAGCCAAGATCTGCCTGCCCCTTCCTGTCCCTGGCACTTCGGGCTCATTGGGCGGGTGACATAAAATATTTAGGGAACCCTATGTGTTTCCAGGGGTTCAAACTCCCTTCCCTCCAATCCAAACTCTGCAAAGAGGAGAAGAGAGCTGTTAGCACACCCCCCTCCTGCTCTTTATGAAGGAAACAAACCACATACATCTGAAGGTGATTAATTGTCTTTATTGGAGGAAAACAAGAAGTCATCAATCTCGTTATCATTATGATAGAAATCTTGATATGTGTACATGATTGTCAAGGCAGAGAATCATTTGCTACATAGGCCCATGAACAATTTTGCAGTGCCGCACACCTAGGTGGGTTAAACTTCTTGCAGAGTGTTACATGCATGGAATAAATGCACAGTTTCCCTTCTTTGGGACGAACGTGTTTTTTATGGAAAAATTGAACCAATCACAAGCCTCATAATAATAGACGCAGGGACATTCCTGGATTCGTCGCTGTAAGCTTTTGGAAAACATGCTCGCTCGCTGGTGGGAGGGCTCCGAGAAGGGCAGTGACATTATGTGTAGTTGACTACAGCCAATTTAGAAATTGTTCCAAATTTGATTCTGGACGGAACGTGTCTTTTATGTCGTCCAACTTGAATGTGGCACTCAGCTAAATGTTCTCTGAAACAAGCCACCCGTCTTTTGAAACAAAGATGCTGTAGTCTCTCTGCTGTCATTGGATGGCATGTCATGACTCTGATGCCAGGGCCCCGGAAGGAGGGGGACAGGCCTCTGTGTGTAGGACCAATGTCCAAACAAGCGATGCGCTCCAGTTCCTTCCTTCTCTCTCTGCAAAGCCCGGCTGCCCGCCCTGCCCCGTCCCCTGCCTGTCAAGTGCAAGGCTGGCAGGACGGCCTGACAATCTCAGTCTGTCCAGATGAAGATTTCCCTTTGAGGAGTAATTTACTTAGTGTTTGGGGCTTTGGGGTCCCTGGTGGTGACTCATCTCTATGACCGAAGCCTCACACACTCCTCTTTTTTTTTTTTTTTCCTGTCCATAAGAAAATAAAATCACCTCTAAGTAAAATAATTCAGTAAATAATCAGAAGACATAATCACTGTATGAGAAGTTCCCTGGGGACCAAAAGGTTAAAAGTAGATCTGGCAAATGCAGAAGCAGCATAAGTACAAAGGGTGAACGGAACAGTTTGTCCCTTTGGTGTAGAAAGATGCAGACACCGAGAAGCCATTCCACACTTTGTCCACGAAACCAGACCTGGCAGCCACATGCAGCGGGCTTGGCTGCTGAATGCACAGCCTTTGGGTTTGCAGAAGCGGAGCCCCCCACCCCCCCACCCCGGAGCCAAAAGCCGAGCCGCTGCAGCCGCAGCCGCAGGTGGTGGGGAAGGCCGGCCTGGAAGCGCTGTTGCTCCTTCGGGTCGGGGTCAGCACGGAGCAGGCGGCGGGCCGGGCCTTGGCCGGCATGCGGGGCCGACTTCACAGTGGGGCCGGGCTCTTGCGCCCTGGCCCAGGCTGCGGACCGTGATGCACTTGGGGCCACAAGGACGGTAGGGGCGGAAGGGGGCCTGGGCTTCTGTCTTCCTCCTTCTCCTCCCTGCCCGCCGTCCACAGGAGAGCTCTTCAGGCTAGCTCATCTGCAGGCTGCCTTTCTTGGGGTCTTCAGGAAATAAGCCCCCTCCCCCTTTCCGGACTTTGTCCAATTCGCCTTTGCTATCTCAACATTTTCAACTCTGAAAACCAAAGGGTTGGAACCCTTGTGTGCAAATGTCAGGTACGTTTGCAGCCGGGTGCCCCCTCCCCACAAAAAATGGTGGGTTCCATACAGGTATACACCTTTTCTTTTTTTTGAAACAAACTGAACAGTGTTTGGTCTGGAATGTGTTTAAGGAAAAGGCAAACTCTGCCGAGGGAGGGGGGACAGAACGCGGAATAGTACTGGTTCAGAAGAACATGCAAAGGTTTCGTGCATCGGTTGAATCAGAGGGCCTTCGTTTCATTTGCCAGAAGTGAGCGTGTGACCCTGGGAAAGAGTACATCTTAGTTCTGCTTATGAAATGGGAGGATCTGCCCTTTGCTGGCCCTTGCTTTCCTTTTGCACAGCCAGAGGAAACCCTGGGAGTCACACAGAGGAGGGGGTGTTGCTGGCTGTAACACAGAGGCAGTCACCCTAGCTCTCCTGTCTCCAGCCCTGGGGCCATGGTTCCTGCCTGGCTTCTCCAGTGCAAGGAAGCAACCCTACCTAAAGCTCTGGGTGGGCCGCAGAGCCCTGGTGGCCAGAGCCTTAACATGCTGAGTCATCCCCACTGGAAATGGTCTTTTCTTTCTGTTGAAAATTACTCATAGAATGTCAAATCCCAATGGGTAAATCAGATGAAGCTGTCACTCCTCGAGAGAGAGAGGGTCAACCCCCTTTCAGGAGGGGTCAGTTGGGCTCCCTCCCTTTTGTCCCTGGTGTTCTTGACCTTTGTTCTAAAGGGGAGTTCCCCTCTCCCACCCACAACCCATCCAGGATAGGCTGGACACCAAGGTAGGTAAATGAACAGGATGAGGTCAGTGCCTGGCAGGTAAATGAATCTGAGGGTCATATGCCAAGTCCCTGCCATCAGACGGCCAATGCTTCCTAAGTGCCAGAGTCTTGCCCATTGACCAAGCCATCTTGCTTTGCCCCATGGTGGACTACTGAGTTCCTTGGACATTGTGCTGACAGCTAGTTGGAGAGTGGGACCCTCTCAAAGGAGATAAGCTCTTGTGTGGGGATATGAAACTGCTCCCTGCTTGTGAGGTGGGATTTTAGAAGTGACCAGAATCATTGCCATAGTCAACAACACTAAGCCACACATGCTTTTTGGTTTTTTGTTTGTTTGTTCATTTGTTTTTTGGTATGCTTTCTACATGGCTCTTTTCTTTAAAAAGGAGACATGAAGGGGAACATTATCCTGCTGTTCTCTTATGGGGTCAGAGGCAGTAGGAGATGGTAAGACCTGCTGCCACAATGGCCATGCACTGTCCTGGACTAGTTGTCAATCTATCTGGGCACCTTCTTCTTTTCCCAAGGGCTTTCTGTGGCCCTGTGTGCTCCCCGTAGGCATTTCCTGCCCTCTCAGATCCAGCTGCCTTTACCCCATCCCAACCCAATACCCCAGGCTGCAGTGTACTCACTGAGGGAAAGCAGTGAGCAGTCCAGACCCCAGGGTACCCTGCTTAAGAGCAAAAAGCAGCTGGTCATGTGGGGGCCCCATGTGGGCGAGCACTCACTGCTCATTTCAGACCAGTGATGGCTTTGCCTGTTGCCTCACTGATGAGATGAAAAGTGGGGAAGAGGAGGAGGGACAGACAGGGCAGCTGAGAGAAAGACCACTCAAGGATAGTTCAAAATGTCATATTCAAATGAAAAAAAAAAATCCACTAGCTCTGAGAAGCTGAGGAGACCAATGGTGGGGGGAGGGGCTGGGGTTGAAAGGAAGCCTGTGATGGAGCTGGTGGCCATCTGTTAGCCTCGGCCACATGCTGGCTTCCACAGCGAGTGGAAGCTGTGGGCACGTATGAAAGGCTCAGCTACGACTGGCGGGATCTGACATCAGCAAGGGTCCCGGGATTTAGCCACCCCGCTCGGCAGGTCTTAACAAAAGGCACATTCTGGGTTTATTTTCCTCTCTTCCTAAAACGATAGGAAATAACCTAAGTCCAGTGGCACTGC
Organism: Panthera uncia; assembly: GCF_023721935.1. Classification (NCBI taxonomy): domain Eukaryota; kingdom Metazoa; phylum Chordata; class Mammalia; order Carnivora; family Felidae; genus Panthera; species Panthera uncia. The sequence goes on along the minus strand of NC_064809.1, from coordinate 11,537,491 downwards.
GACAGAATGGATTTGCCTGATGTCAAGTTTAACAGAGTTGGCTTTTGAGCGGAAACCTGTCCCTACACATCACACTGTGTTGTTGACGCATTCCAGGCCGAGCGCAGCCACAGGCTCATCTGAACCACAGAGAGGACGCTGGCCACAGGGCCTCATCTCCTGCCTGTTCTGCACTTCTTGGTGAGACATACCTTCAAACTAATTGAATAGAAGGTACACCCCAAATATCAGCTCTAGGAAATAATCTAATCACCCATGAGAGAATTTGGCTTCAGAAGTTGCCCTCCAAATGCAACTGACTGCACCTAGTACAAGGTGCAAAGAACGGATAACCAGTCAGGCACACATCACAGGTACCAGATTTGGGCACATTATCACCCTGTTACATCTAATTCCTTGTTTTCTTGTACTGTAGAAACAGGAACGTTCCATTATACTTGTTCATAAGCAACACCCTAATAAAGCCCCTGGAGAGAGACCACAGTTTTCTGATACTCTGTAATATTCACGCCATTTTCCTTCTGCGGGCATGGCATTGACACTTATCCAACTCACACAATACCTGCTTCTCAACTCGGTCTATGGTCATCTTATAGACTTTTTTAGGTTTTTTTATTAATCGTGAAGAGCGACAGCCTGATTTTCGCTCTGGATGCATGTGTGGCAGATGCCAAGTGGGATTCCTGCCAAGGGGCTGGGTGCATATGATGCATGTTGGGTACAGGGTAGACCAGCTGTCTTCCTGTCTGCTCTTATACGTACCTGTACTGCCATACTAATGGAGGCAGAATGGAGCTGCTGAGCCTAGAAACATGGTGTGTATGTGTGTGTGGGGGGGGCGTGGCTATCACTAAATATTTGGCCTGGACACAGGCATAGGTGTGGCTTGACCACAAGACGGCTTGACCAACAGGACCTGCTGAATGTGGCTAGCTATAGGAGAAGGGCAGGAGGACCACAGCCAGTAGAGTTGTTGGGCCATCAGGCAGACCTACAGGGACTCATGGCAGGCTTGAGGCTGACGGTGTGAAATGCAGACTCATGGTATTATGGTGGGCAGGGGGTCAAGGGAGGGCTTTTGCAAACCTAGCATTTGGAGCCACCTGCAAGCCTCTGCAAGAGAGCATCCTCAAAGCCCCCTTGGGAAGTGGTTTGCCCTGGGTTTCACGCCATGCTCTACCCTGCACACCTATGCATCACATGGGTAAACAACGCTGCCCGCTTTGCCTGGGACATTGCCAGTTTTAGCAATGTAAGTTCTACTTCCCAAGAAATTCTTAAATCCCAGGCAACTGGCACCTTTGGTGACACCACCACTACGGGTCTTTGGTTTTCAGACTGCCCCGGTCAGAGGGAGGGCTGCGAGTGCTGGCTGGCCATCACCGCGCTGGCCAGTGTCCTGCTTGCCTGGCAGGTCACCTCTCCTTACCACCCCAGATAAATGGACTCTTTTCCAAGGCCACTTCCCTCTCCTCACCTGGGTAACATTCATAGAAGAACAGGGTAAAAATCTGCAGAAACAACTTGTGTGAGTTGGAGGCCATTTTAAGTGTAAGATTAGAAATGCATTTTTAAAAAAGAGAGAGAGAGAGAGCGCGAGAGAGATTAACTTTAAAACTGCATAGCTGAGAGCAGACTTTTCTGTGTTACCCTCGTGAGAAATATAAGCTGTGTGAGACATTCCCTTTAACCAAAATGGCGTCTGGTTCCTTCTGGAAGGGAGGCTCTTATATCTTTGCCGGGTGGGCATCTCCTTCACAGCAAGTGAAGCCTCTGAAGTTTAGCTTTAGTCTTGGGGGAGCAGGCTTCTTTATTTCTGACCACTGATGGTGAAGGCCCCTAGGGTCTCTGGTTGGCCAGGGGCATGCTGGAGGGGCTGTTGGAAAAGGTCTTCTGCACGTTCCCTCCCCAGGCGGCCCTGGAGACAAGGCAGCCTCACTGGACTGCTGAGTTGTTTTCTTAAAGAGCTGCCTCTCCAGGGAAGGGGAGAGAAGGAGGAAAAATTAGAAGTAAAGTGCACTCTTCGCCTTGGAGACAGATCCTCGATCCTCTTATTAGAATTTTTAAAAATACCTTTACATTCCCCTTGGAGGGAAAAAAACAAAACAAAACACCTCTCTTAAAGGTTAACATAAAACTCAACTACTGATAAGCAAAAGATACAGGTCATGTGACTAAGAAGTAAAGATCAGAAGGGCATGTTTCTTAAAGGGTAAAAAATAAAACCCTAATGCGCAATATTTACCAAGACTTAAATAATCCAGTTGAAACCTTTTTTGTCATTAATGAAAAAATACAACATAGACGGTTCCCCACACCTAGAAGAGCAGAAGTGACGACGGTTGGGAAAGAGGACGAGGGAGGTCCGTTCTATCAGAGCTTTGCAAGATTCATATGTACAGCACCAGATCCTATCACGTCAGCTCCCTTGAGTCAGTACAGTTTGTGAGAAACGAACACTTCAGAATTGCAGTATAAAATATGGCCATAAAAAACTTCTGTCTTCCAGTCCTGTGCAGGAAGGCGCACCATGCAAGGTGGGATCACTCTGGAGCGGCTGGTGGCGCTGGCGGCCCCGCGGGGGCGGTGGGGGCCCCCTTCCCCGGCCCCGCCCTTGGGCCCCACCTCCAGAGCCAGTCACTTGCTCCCGGAGTGCACTGTGGTCACAGTGGCGGGCCTCGGTCTCCGCTCCGCCCCCACTCCTGAGACCCCGGATGAAGAAGAAATGAAACTACAGAGCGTGGAGGGTGCCAGACCTGCAAGGGGGACAGTGGACACAAGGGGGTCGAAGCTTCAGAAGAAAGTATTCGCTCCCCTTTCCCACTCCAGGGTTTGGGGGGACGGCGAACTCTTACACTCCTGTCTCTAAATGTTCACCTACCTGTAGGAAAACCTTTGCAATGTGTCCTTGAAATGCTTTCTTCCTAGACACAACTCTTCCCTCCTGTTCTAGCTCTGACGCTGCTGACTGCTTTGTATTTGAACATGACATGGTTTGGCATCCGTAACAGGGTAGGTACCACTCACCGAGCACTCACTATGTACTAGGCTGCAGGCTAGGTGTTGAATACATACTGTTGTTTATAACAGGCCCCATGAGTAGAGGTTTGAGGAGTGAAGACAGAATGTGATCCCTCTGCCGACCCATTTCGTGTGTGGTCTGTACTCCTGGCTAAGGACCAGCTGTGACACAGAGCACATCGAAATGGGGCCGTTTGCCTCTTCCTCCAATTCCAGCAGCCCCGGCCTAGAAAAATTGCTCACACACCGCCCTACTATGCTCCCTGAGAGTATGCGGTGGTATCAGAAAACACTGATGTGGGACGAGTATCCCGCAGCTCAGCTCCGGTAGCATAGTTCCCGGTGACCTTTACAGGCTCCGACGCGGGGAGATCCATTAAATGTGGGTCTACCACAGCGTGCGGTTGGGTCAGGGGACGCGCATGGAGATTTCCAGGCAAAACGGACGGGCTCACATTCCCAAATGAGATGGGATGACTATTTAGAGAGGGAGGGAACCCTTTTCTGAGGGTCATGGGATGGAATGTGATGCCCAGAGGGGGACCAAGCTGAAGGGTTTCAGTGATCATGGAGATGAGGGCCAACAGGGACCATCAAGGCAACTGCCCCGAGGGGGACAGAAGCCCCTGAGATGGCCTACTATGGGATTAAGATAAATAGACCAGGGAGCGGTGGGGAGTAGGGGAGAGAAGTAGAGTATGTTACATGCCCTCAATGATGTAACAGCCTAACACAAAGATGAAAGTGAAATATTCTTACTATTACTCTGACTGCAAAGCCAGTGCACATCATATAATTCAGCTCCAAGCATCATCCTCCTCATCAAAAAGTAGGTATTAAAAGCCAATGAGATCAGGCTGTCACGAGTCTCTGCCACCCTTTCCTCAACCCCTAAGAATGACGCGCAGCGACAAGCGAACCTCGGGGGAAGGAGACGGATCCGAAAGTATCTGGGCTCTTGTCCAGACAGGTATGGCTGTGCAGCGCTTGAGCCACAGATTTCCCATCTAAAAATGGAACTCATCATACCTACGGTTGTGTGTGTATCGAATAATTAAACGTTTCGAAAACATTCTTTAAAATTAAATAACGTCCCAGGGTTGCTGGGGGACATGCCACGAGAGGAATTAAATCAGAAGTGCCTGACACCAGGAGCTCACAAAGGACTGTGCTCGCCTCCCCACCCCAGATCTGTCTGACACGCCAGTTGGAAAGTTCTGTCTTTGCTACATACGCACAATCTTTTTGGCTGGCCAAACTGAGGCTGCTTGAAACGCTTGCATTTGAACTGTCCAGGCTGCTGCCGAGATGGAGTTTCCTCATGTGTCTCACAACGGCCGTGGCATTAAATGCTTGCTGAAATTTAAGAAAGGGAAAAAAGGCAGACACAATAGTCCAGCTAATTAGAAAAGACTCAGACTGTGTCTGGTTGTTTCTTCTTACTTACCCCAACCATTTTCAGCTTCTTAAAACGTTCTCATGATACTTTAGAAAGGAAGCTTGTCTTGCCCCTTCTTCCAAAACGATGCTAATGTTTTGCACCCCTCGCCCCCACCAAAATGTTTTTTGGAGATTTAAACAAATACTCCTCTTTAGACATAGTAAACGTAGAGGATAAATGTAAACCAATACTCTCCGTCATTTAAGGGAAGTGACTTTTAGAATAAAAGGTGTATTCTAGTAAGACGGTCTCTTAAAAGGTGATGCTTTAAGGTAGTTTTAATTTTCCTATTATTAGTGCTTGTGTCCTAACTAATAGCATTTCCTCCGAATAAAGCAGGTTAGTGGAATTAATTTTGTTTCCCCGCACTGATTAGAACATAGAGTTTGGGTAACCAGTCGATGACCAGGAAAGCTCAGTGGTATAACTCCATCACATTTTTAGCCGAAAATATCGATGAGTTCAACTCAGATTCCCTGTCTTTCCCCGCCCCCTTTTCCTATCACTTTCATAAAAGTCAGCTAGTCAAAGTTCCAGCAGCAGAAAGGAAGACAACAGGAATTATGTTCTTAAGAAACAGCAAATGAGTAAGGGCTGACACTATTGCTATTTTTGAATCACAGAGGGGAAATATTAAAGCCATACTTCATCCCTCCCACACCATGACATCCCCTTTGAGTCTTAATGGTTATCAGTTAAAATTAGCAAGATTATTTGGGTGAGGCTCTGGGGACTTTCGTCAAACTCGGGTGATAGTAACCTTGAGAAATAATAAATGCTCCAACTGTAGGGCAAGTTTCATGGGGGTGGTTCAATTCATCGCAAAAAATTTTTTTTTGAGGTGGGGGAAGGGCAGAGGGGGAAGAGAGAGAGACACACACAGAGTGAGAGAGCGAGAGAGAGAGAATCCTAAGCAGTCTCCAGTGCTGTCAGCTCAGAGCCCGACGCAGGGTTCGATCCTATGACCCTGGGATCATGACCTGAGCTGAAATCAAGAGTTGGACGCTTAACTGACTGAGCCACCCAGGTGCCCCTCATTGTAAATGTAATGAGCCCAAGACTTACTCTCCATTTGCTTTTTGCGAAGTTCTTCCGGATCTGGGCACTGACAGACTCGTGGATGTTTTTGTTGAGGGCTGTGTCACCAGCGATCCTGAAACAGAGGCAAAGATGCTTCTTCAAAAGGGTTTCTTGAGGGGTGCGGGGTGCGGGGTGCTCTGACACCGGGTCGCACACTGCTTTCCCAGGGAAGCCCCAACCCCGTCCCTGTCCTGAGGTTCACTGAGAGGGTGGCTTCCCGCTGCCCTTCCAGGCTGTGTGGCTCTTGTCTTACATGCACACCATCTGCCACCACCACCAAGTCCTGTCCCCCTTCTGTACTCAGCACCCTCCCAGAGATTCGTTGACCTCTCTGCCTGGTTCCCACTTCTTCCCTTTCGGCCCCAATTCCTGCGACATCAGAAGCCACGAGGCAACTTGAATCCAGTTTTCCCTCCTTTCCCTCCGTCTCCGTCTCCACCAGCTCTCCACCTGCAGTTCTGAGGTCCCACATGTGTTTCCTGCCTGGTCTGACCACCAGATCCCTGCCCAGGGCCGTCTTCCCAGCTTTCTCCTGCTAGAGGCCCCTTCCTTCTGCCCTCTCCAGGCCCTCTGCATCACGGACCTGCTCACATCCCGGGCCCAGAGCATCCTTCTGGTCCTTTCCAGCAGTTAAGCTCTGCCATGTTCTCGCCTATACTTCCTCCATGCTCAGGGAGAGGGTGCCCAGCCTCAGCTCAGCCCTGCTTGCCAAATCTTCCCTCGCATTTCCTGTAAGAATTCTCTGAACTACCAGGACTGGATCCACTCTGCATTCAGCTGGGTCCCTGATATTACTGGCCATTAGTTCTTGCTTGCTCCATTAGCCTTCCACCAGCAGGGAAGAGGGTGGGTCTGCTTTTCACCTCTGTCCTTAGAAACTACCTAGGAATTACCCTCCTCGTCCTGTGACTTCCTCCTCCTGCTTTACCACCTCTCCTTCCCTCCCTTCCTCCTCCCTCCTCTCATCTCTCGGCTTACAATCTCCAGGCTCATTTGGTCACCTGGAGGTCACTTGCAGCTCATTCTTCTCTCACACACTCCCCTCAACCTCGACACCACCCCTGCTCTACATTTAATCACCTGGCCTTCTCCCCTAGTTTCAGAGGAAGCTGTGTTTTGCTCTCATTCTTTTTTGCACTTAGAACCTTCGGTATCTTCCCTTTCATTTTTTAAAAAGTTTTTGATGTTTATTTTTGGAGGAGAGAGAGACAGAGCATGAGTGGGGAAGGGAAGAAAGAGAGAGGGAGACACAGAATCCAAAATAGGCTCCAGGCTCTGAGCTGTCAGCACAGAGCCTGACGCAAGGCTTGAACTCACGAACCGTGAGATCATGACCTGAGCCGAAGTCGGACGCTTAACCCACTGAGCCACCCAGGCGCCCCATCTTCCCTTTCATTTAACACCAAACTGTTAAATTCTAGGCTGGTATCTGTTACCTATGAAATCATTTTTTGCATCTGAAAAGTTAAGGGGCAGAGAGAGAGATGCCAGGAACACTGACCATCCTTTCTGGCTGGAAGATGACTGGTTAGTAAGGAAGTGAGGAAACCTGTCATCTCCCAGACCCAGATGGCCCTGAACCCCAAACAGCCTAGATGCCACAGTATTATGTCCAACTGTTTTGGGGACATGAAAAGAATAAGCTTAGGACTTCTTCAGACAGATTACCCCCGAGGAAAAATCTGTCCCCACCCACCCAGCCTTTCACTTTAAAATCGAAAACATGGTTGATGGATGTGATGTTTAGTCTGTGCCAGGCAGGGCCCAACTTTGGAATGCGGTCTGATATTCCCGCTCCTCCAACCATAGGCTCTGTCTTTTTCCCAGCGGGGCTGCAAATCCTTAGTCAAGGGGACACTCAGAAACTGACTCAAGAGAACCAGGTTTCCAATTCCAACGACTGCCAATCGCCCCCTGTCCCCAGACACACATCAATGACACAGAAACAGACTAGCGGGCAAATCCAAGGAACGAGGTTAGCGGACTGCAGACATCTTTATTAAGCCCTTCCTGCTAGACAATTCATGTGAGTGTTTCCTCCTGCACTGTTTCTAAATGCTACATCCTCAGAAAAGAAGGCCAATTCCAACTCATTGGTGGCCAGTGCTTTCTTGGAAACGAGCAGGCAAAAGTGGTAGGAATACGGGGTTCCTTGGGCCGAGCACCACCGCAGGGCAGAGCGACGCTCCAAACCAAACAGACCCGCGAGGGGGTCAGGGAAACTCCCTTCTTTGTGGGCTAGCATGGGCTGAGATGTAAGGAAAAGGCAAACTTCCAATTATTTTAGGAATGTGCCATGCTCGCTTCCCACAGTCCCGGGGTGTGCTGTAGCTGAGTAAGACCAGGCAGGGCAGATGTGGCCCAGAGGCCCCTGTTGGGGCACTCTCCTTGGGGAAGCGAGGCCACCTTGGCCCATGACCGCACACGATCTTCCTCAAATGGGCACCGCCATGGAAATGGTTACTGCTGCTCACGAGCCAGCGACATTACAATGACAACATATGACACTCACAATGCTCGGTGTTCCTGGCTTTAGCATGATTCATCAGCAACACCAGAGGCACAGAATCTTAGAATTTAGAATTGGAAGGGACTCTAGTACCTTGATGGTCCTAGGAATTGAATGATGCCTCCGACACAGAGGAATCTCCTTATAAATCTGTGCACGCACACACATACACACATACACACACACACACACACACACACACACACACACACACAAAGCTATGGCGCCCACATTCCATTCCTATCTCCCTTGTTTCTACTTTTTTAATATTTGATTTTTAAGTGATCTCTACACACAGCGTGGGGCTTGAACTCACACACCCAAGATCGAGAGTTGCGTGCTCTACTGACTGAGCCGGCCAGGCACCCCACCTTGCTTTCCAGTTTTAACCTCATGCTAACAATGCAGATGGCATTCGTATAAATCACACTTTGTGAGGTCTTTCTTGCTCTCTTTCTCCACACCCAAATCATCAAACTCATCTCTCCTTGCCTTCTGGTGTTTTTGTGTTCTGTACGTGGTCTGCTGTACCTCCATAGGTCTGATTTTGCATTTTTCTAGCCACTTTCTCAGGACAGGCTTGGTGATGCTGCCGTGTACCCCCAGAGACCAGTTTCCCAGACTCCTGGGCTGCTTCCCAATTCCTACGGTCAACCAGAGCTCGGCTGGCTGGAGCCCAGAAGAGGGGAGGGGACCCAGGAACACTGAGGAGAGGGCTGCAGATGCCACCCTGGCCTGGCCAACACACGATGTCCCCTCCCAGGTGGACACATTGCCAAGTGTTGCCTGGGGCATGGATGCCCAAGAGTCACCACTTTGGTTTCCTTGTCAACGCAACTAGAGACAGAGGTTCAGAACTCTCCGAACCAGATGAACAAACCCCATCAAGATGCCTCCCTGTAAGAAGGAACAGCTCCCATCCTGCCACTTGCCAGTTCCTACCTTTGGCCAGCAGCTGCAGGCTGCTGGTTCCTCACCATGTGCCGCCACGAGAAAGCCATAGCCTCTCATGGCAGGGGCTTGGGAGGGGCACCTGGGTGGCTCAGTCGGTTAAGCGTCCAATTTCAGCTCAGGTCATAATCTCCTGGCTCGTGAGTTCTAGCCACACGTCAGGCTCTGTGCTGACAGCTCAGAGCCTGGAGTCTGCTTCGGATTCTGTGTCTCCCTCTCTCTCTCTGCCCCTCCCCCACTCACAAAAGCAGATGTCTCCCTCTCTCAAAAATGAACAAACATTTAAAATTTTTAAAAGATCAGGGGGACACAGGAAAGACCTGTGTCCAACCACCCTACACACAGACAGCTCTGAAAGGAACCCTGTCCTGTCTGGCACGGTCTGTTTTGAGTCTGAGGAAAGGGGTCTGGGACTTCCAGAGCCCCTCCTGGCTCTTGGTAGCCTTGATTCAGCCGGAAGAGCGAGTGCAGAATAAGAGATCATGTTCTCTGGATATAATCGATGTGCCAAGAGCACAGCTTCTAGAATGATAGTGTTGATAAAGCTGTGCTCCCTGGAATAATTACCCCACTTTCTGCCAGCTCTCTGTTGAATCAGGTGCTCTCAGCCCGAGCAATTTTACATAAAAGAAACAGGCATATCATAAATGCAGGCAGTGGGGCATTTCAATGATGTCTGAGTCAAGTGCATTCATTGGTACCATTTTCTAATGTTTGACTTCCTGGGATTTTTGAAATGCACGTAAAAAAAATTGCAAAGCGTTGGCAAAAACCCAGCTCTACAGTACAAAGACATTAATTTGTGCAGCTCACACGCGGATACGCGGATACATCGTACCGTGACCCAGGCAGATAACTGTGAAGTCTCTGTCTCTAGCCTGACCCCCTTCCTGGGCTCCAGACTCACTCGGCAAAGGGCCCCCACCTTCAGCACCGGGACAGAGGGCTCCTGGGCCCTCCCTCCTGTTCCTCCCAGTGGAAGCATCTCACCCGCCCAGGCCCTCCCCCTGGCACCTCGGGAAGGACTTCAGACCCCTCTGTCCCAGCAGCGCTCTGCCCCAAGCTGCGGCTCCCCACCCCTCAGTGTGTTCTCCATCCTGCTTCCTCCCTGTGGCTCCGGACAGGCCCCCTCCACCCTTCTCTGGGCCATCCCCCACTCCGCCTCCAGTCCGCACCTCCCCGCCAGCCTCCCTTGCCCCATGGCCAGCAATTCGGCCTCTCTTCTGCAACCGGTTGAGCTTTCTGAGACACAAATCTCATCACCTGGCTTAAAACCTGTCAGGGGCCCCCACCACCCAAAGGGAAAATACAAATTACTTCCTACAGTCGTAAATTCAGGGCAACTCCTATAGATCAGAGATCTGTTAGGTGCTAGGTCCTCTTATTTGTATTATTTGTATGTCACGAATCCCTTGAAGAGCCCTGCAGGATATACACTGCTGTCATTTATGATTTCAGTCTGACACAGGGGCCCACAGAGCTCAGGAGCCCGCAGATGCAGTAACACATATTCTACCATTCCTGGTCTTTGGGAGGGGGGTAGCTGGGACCTGCCCTCGAGCAGGCTACCCCAGAGAACTCTGCCGGCCATGTCTTCCTTCTCGTGCCCTCCCACCTCGCTCCTGTGCCCACGCCCCCTCCAGGAACCTGAGAGTGGTGGCTCCAGGACAGAGGTGGGTTTAGGCTCCTGAGCAAGGCCCAGGCCGCTTGCCCCGCCTGGAACACCTCCCCTCCCTGGACAGTCTGGGAAGGCCTTCTCTCAGGGAGACTCGGCCCCTCTGGAAGGCCTCTGCCAGACCCTCTCCCTTCTTTTGTTCGTCAAAAACACCTGGTGAAGGAGAGACCAGGTCTCAGCGGGGATCCTTCTTGTCTTCCACACAGCGAGGCCGGATTGGTGGACAAGTCCTAGGAAGGAAATTGCTTCCCTTCTTTAGAGGTTCTCTTTTTCCTCTTCTGTCAGAGCATCTCCAACGTCTTGTACGTACAAAATAAGCACGCGCTGGGGTGTCATGTACGACACGATGGCTATGGTTCTAAGAGAGTAACTCCTAAAAGGTCTCATCACAGGGAAAAGAAACTGGGGGGGAGGGTACCTATGTAAGCGGATGGATGTTAATTAAACTTATTGTGGTAATCACTTGACAATACATACAAATGCCAAATCCTTACGCTATATGATAGACTTAAACTTATACAGTGTCCGTCAACTATATCTCAACAAAACTGGGAGAAAACAGAGTTTCATGCAGCTTTAAAGGCCGTATGACTTCAGGAGAAATTCCCCTTAACAGCACGCAAGAAAACTGCCCTGCCCCCTACTCTCATCCCAAGCATTTCCTCCAATTGTTGATAAAGTAAGAAAAAGCTTTACTAACTTTATTGCCTCATACTTTAACCTGCTGTCCAATGTAACTTATTAAAATCTATCATTTATATAAGCTGATTAAAATATGTACAATCAAATCTACCTCCTTATTCAGAAACATCTTCTCCTTCCCTGCAGCCCTTCCTGTCTTCCTTTTACTGGTCTCTACAGGGTGGTGGTGAAGAGCACTTATTTTGAAGTCAGTTCTGGCCGGAAACCATTCTGGCTTCACCACTAGGTAGTGGTTGTGCAGTCTTGGCTAAGGATAAGTTAGTTACCTTGTCTCTCTAAATTGATTCTCTTATCTCTGAAATGGAGATAAAACCTACCATACAGAGCCATTATAAAGAAAAACATGAGATGATATGTTAACGCAATGAGAACAGTACCTGAACCAGAACTCATGCTCCATAAATGACAACTGTTGTTATACATTAAGTTACAGATCTTCCTTGACTTACCGTGGGGCCAAGTCCCAATAAATCCATCAGACGTTGAAAATACCATATATCGAATGTGCATTTTAAGACACCTCACCTACCAAACATCAGAGCTCAGCCCAGCCTACCCTAACCGTACTCAGACCACTCACTTTAGCTTATAGTACAGTTTCTACTGAATGTGTATCTCTTTCACACCGTCGTAAAGTCAAAAAAATCATCGGGTTGGGGACCGTCTGTGAAACCAGGTCATGAAGCTCCCCTGAGCAGGTCCCCTTTGGAAGACTAACCAGCGTGTGAGACTCTGGAGGAAATGCTACAGGGTAGAATAGACAAGGGGGAAGTTTTCTCGAATGCTTTTTAGGGGAATTTCTCCTGAAGTCGAAGTCTGTTTGTTTTCATCAGACCACATATTCTGCCATTCCTGGTCTTTGTTTTCAGATGGCTGCTCCTGGCAGTTTAATGAAAATACCTTAATGAAACATTTACTATGTGCCAGACATTGTATTAAACCCTTCACAGGCACAATCTCAATTATTTCTTACATCAGCCCCGTAAACTGGGTATCACTGTTCTCAATGTAAGGTAAAGAAAATGGAGGCTCAGAGAAGTAAAGTATAAATGCAGAGTCACACCTAGGGGATCGTGAAGCTGGGTTCAAACCTGGTAAGTGGCTTCAAGGGCACTGCGGAGAAATGTAGTCATACACAACACCATGCACTAGCGATAAATGCCTCTGGGGTTGAAGGCACACGAAGATGAAAAGCATCTTATGAGGAGAAGAATAACATCAATTCACTTCCCTATTGAACGGTAAGCTCAAGGAATCAAACTCCAATCTGAATGACTCCTTGAAGAATGACCTTCAATAAAAACGATCCTAAAATACTTGATGTAAAATGAAAACCCTACAGCTACTTTTTGTACGCTTCGCTTGTCCTCCATGCATTCAGAAGACTGTGTCCTGAGGGAACAGAGTAGCTGGAGTGTCGCCTGGGGGACGGGGTGAAAGCCACTGGCTGGAGATGAAATCATTCCACAATTAAGAGCGGCTAAGAGGGATTTTACTCTGGGAAGGCATCAGATGGCATTAGGTCCTTCTACTGGGTCATTTTTCTTACCATGGGTGCCGAGCGGCTTGCTCACAAGTGTATCTTTTATTTGGATCTTTCTCCATCAGATTCCGAATGAAATCTTTTGCTGTTCAAAAAGAAAGCACAAGGGGTGGAATCAGTCTGTGGCTTGTGATGTGACAATCTGATGTCACCAGGCCTTCAGGAACATTGTGTGGCACATGAAAAACAGACCAGCCCCTCCCATGCCCCCCAACCCTCTTGGGTACCTGGACATGGGAGGCAGGCGGGAATCAGTGTTTGGGGGAAAGGGAAGCCAAGACTTGGCACTCTTAAGAGGTGACACTGCGAACGAGGAGGCAGCCAAGCCAGGCGTCGGACCCAGCCTTCCCAAGTCAAAGCCCTTCTCTGGCAGCTGGTGACATCTTTGGTTCAGAGATCAAACGTCTTTGTTATCATATGCCTCTCCCTGAGCTCACTGCTGCCAAGAGAGCTGCTTTGTTGACGTCCTCTCTGTGTTTCAGACATCACTGATTCAACAAAATCCCCAAGGCCTCTACCAAGGCCACCAGGTCCTGGGCAGGCCCTGTGGATACACAGCCCTCCAGGAGCCCCCTCACGGCCCACTTAGCCGATCACGATGAACATGCAATTTTGCTGAGTAATAAAGCAGGTGTTTCCAGTTAGGAGGAAATAACTCAAATAATAAAATGCGATATCTGAACAGCTCACTGGTAAGTGCAGGGCTCTGCCCTATTTATTATTTCATTTAATCCTTGCACCACCCGCTTTGGTAGGGAGGAGTATTATTATCATCCTGACCTCCTCAGGAAGACACTGAGGCTCGAGAGATTCGTCAGTTACATGAGCCTTGGTTTTGATCTTTATCCCTGAGGAGGAAATGGTGAACGGCTCTGGGAACGTTTCAGTGTGGCACAGGAGCTGAGACGTGGGCTCTGGCATGAGGGCTTGGGTTCAAATCCCAGATCTGCCACTTACTAGCTGTGTGGTTTCAGTCAAGGCATTTCACTTCTGGGGCCTCAGTTAATTCACCTGTCAAGTGGGGATAATAGTAACACCTATCGGATAGGTTGTCCTGAGGACCAAGTAAGCTAGCACATGGGCACAATAAGCACTCAATAAATGTTAGCTGATACTGGTTCAGTCCTGGAGCGCCCAGATCAGGGCACGGCTAAGAGTGGTGGAGGAGTCAGTCCCGTCCCTCAATCTGGCTCAGGTCAGACGTCCCCAGCCTATCTTCCACGTGGCAAGTCAAGTCCAAGTACGAAGCTAAGGAAACGTCCTTGGGAGCCTCAGGACCACTCCGAACCCCCCAGGCCTGTCACAGTCAGGTGGTCTGGACGTAGGGTCCCAGGGGCCACCCCTGGGGAGCGGAGATACCTACCAGAGTCAGAGATGTCGTCCCAATAGGGCGAGTCAAACTCATATTCCGCCTTGAGGATCTGCTCAAAGAGCTTGGAGTCATTTTCATCGTAAAAGGGAGGGTAGCCGCAGAGCCTGGAAGACAAGACAATGTAAGGAACTGTAGTGGCTGCACATCTATGGCGGCGGCTGGACATTCTGCACGGAAGGAAGAGCCATTTCCACCCAAACTGAGAAAACCTGCTGTGCGTATGTTACAAGTACCATGTGAGCAAAGAAATCACACATTCTATGGGCAGAGGCGGCACAGAGCTAAAACTGTGATTTGATAAGTGGCAAAGAAGTGATGATCTAAAGTAAACATGCATGTAAGTCCACCTTTCCATGTTATTAACCAGAGCCCCGTATACTCCCAAACCAACCCCCAAACCTTCTGTGTGCAAGTGCTTCTCATCTTATTGTCTGTAATACTATCCCCAGCAGATGATGCGTTGGTAACCAATTTGCCACAAGTTCCCCTAAAATGCACATTACCAACCTACCATGCCCAAACTGGGTATTTGGAAGGTCACAGTTTGGGCCATTAATATACAATAAATATAAAAGCAGAAGACGGCACAAATCATAATGCTATCACCCCTCTTCCTCCGAACCCTTTCAAAATTGATCTTTACAAGATTATATTAGGGTGTTGGTGCAAGCCACATACAGTTCTGGAGGTACCAACAGTCAGCTGACCAACCTAACAGGAGTGAAAATGTTTCTTAGATGCTCCAAATACAATTCATCCCATAAGACCATGGGTTCTCAGGCAGTCCTGCTTTCTGCACTGATGTGCATTACCAGGCCATGATGCATTTTCTGGACCAAGATTTCTTCATTTGAACATGAGGAGGCCAGACTAGAAATTCCTAATGTTCTTCCTGGCTTTAAGATGCTGTGGCTCTATGATCCCCCCGTTTCAACTTGTTTGCATGGCTAGGACACCTAGGGAAGGATCCAGTACATGCTTGAGACCCACATGGGGCAGGGGCAGGCTCTGGTCGGGACTGGACATCCAGGAAGGGGTAAGATAGAGTCTGGAGCTGCAAGGGATGGGCAGAGCGGGAGGCAGGGCTGGATTCTAGAAGTCCTGGACACAGAGCCACATGGCTGGTTCTGGGCCCACGTCAGCCTGGCGGGTGACAGCTGCAGTGGGAGTTCTGCCCCCAGACGAGCCCTGAACCTCCCCCCATAGCTGAACTTTGTTCAAAACACGGCTCCAGCATAGAGATCCATTTAATGAGAACAAATGAACAGGAATCAACAGGCCTGTGAGGGATTAGGCTGTCGGCAAAGAAGAAACTTAATAAAGGTTCAAAACGCTGGGTTGGTACATTCATTTTCAGCTGCTCGGGCTGTGACACAGGGTGTCACCGGTCACGCTACCCAGGGGGAAGGCTGATGACATTTTTAAAGGCTGTGAGACGTTTTGTGGGCCGATAAGTTTCAAACTCATCTATCCCCACAAGGTTGATTTAGGGGCTAAGTGCCTGGAAAATTTCATTTTTAAAGATTTGCTGCTTTTGGCAAAATGAGTAAGAACCAGGGTTCTGAAACCACGGAGCACATATTTCACTGCCCAGGAAATGCTGGAGCCGCGAGATGGATATGTAAATGCTTCCCATAATGAGGATTCGGGCTAAATGAAATGTGCATATTAGGAAAAACAGACAGAGCAAAATGTTAGTTCGTCTTGGAAAATAACTGAATTAGATATGATAGGTTTTTGTTTATTAACAGCTGAGTGTGTTTTACTTTACAGTTTGGCTTTCTTTCCAAGGGAAAAAAAAAACCTTTAAGAAAATTCCAGGAAAGATTTATTCTTCTTATGCCAATTTTGTTAATGTATATCCCAATTTCTTGTATTTCTTCTGGTTTTTAAGCTCTTTTGGACGGGGGATAGAATACCGCTTATGTGGGTATACTGAGGATGTAAGGAAAGGACGCAGATCTAGCTTGGAGATGAAGTTAACATTAAGAAAGAGGATTTTAAAATAAGGATTGTAAAGGAAGAGAAGGACAAATAGAAGTTGTCGAATCTTCCTCAGATCTAGAAATTTCACAGAGCTCCCTGGCCAGGCTATTTCATTAGTAGGTTTGTGTGGAGGGTCCAAATAGGAGAACAAACAACTCTGAGTGGTTTATCTCCATATACAAGAACACTGACTTCTGCAGTCTAGACCTACTGGCAAGTGGAATCTCTGTGTTCTTATTTTATATATTATACCATTTAAATAATGTACAAGTTATCTCACCATGCATAGTCAAAGACAATAAAGCCATTCCCAATGTTCTAGACCTAAAAGTCTGTGGTTCAGAATGAACATCTGGGGCGCCTGCGTGGTTCAGTCCATTAAGAGTCCAACTCTTGGTTTCAACTCAGGTCATGATCTCATGGCTCCTGGGATCGAGCCCCACATTGGGTTCTACACAGACAGCACAGAGACTGCTTGGGATTTTCTCTCTCCCTCCCTCTCTTTCTGGCCCTTTCCTGCTCACTCATGCCCTCTCTCTCTCCCTCTCTCTCTCTCAAAATAAAAAAATAAATAAACTGAAAAAAGAAAAAAAAATGGGAACGACATCTAAACTTACCAACCCAACGATTGATGGTCATGCCCAATTATAGGCAACACACATTTCCGGGGCTCATCGATTTCCTCCATCCCAGCCTTAGGACGGTCATCCAAGGGGAACCCTTATATCTTCAGTCTTTCTTACTATGCTTCTTGTCTACCTGTGGCACATTCATGCAAATGTACTGCTGGATTCTACTTCAGTCTTGACTGAGCACTTGTTTTAGGTAAAAAGTGCCTCTAAGAGCTTTGCTGTATGATCTCATTCAAACTTCAACTCCCCCAGGAGGTGTGGGTCCCCAACACCTCTGTTCACCCTTTAGAGCCACTTTCCACTCTGCTTTGTGCCCTGGGAGGCTGACCTGTATGGATACTTGAACGAGGGGTGAACTCTGACATCTGATAGGAGGTGGCCAATGGGGCCTCCAGGAGAGATGGTGAAGGAAGGGGGGAGTCAGGGATGGGATATGTGTTGGCCTGGCTGCTCTCATCCAACACTCAGGCTGGCTACACCTGCTGACTGAAGGCCACTGCTCCCTCTCAGGGAGCAGACTCTACCAGGCACTCCGCCTCGGATTCTGGAAACTGTTCCCCATCTCCCTTCGCCACCTTGGATCTAGGGGTGTTTATGTCTCAGTCGCTAAGAAGCCTGGGGTCACAGTCCCTTGCACAATTGTCATTTTAAAGGCAAAGAAACTAATATGCAGCAAAGTCAGGACTCGAGGCCTATCCATCTGATTCCAGCTTTGTGTTCTTAAATATTTTGCTTTTTCACTCAAGGGAAGAGAACTGAGAATTGAACCTTATGCTGCAGCCTTGACTTTGAATCCTCTCTGTAGGTCATTTAGTTTGCCCACCTGCCCCTTCATCTGCAAGTAGAACCCAGTGATTGGACCCTACCTTTCTAACCCCCTTTCCTATGCTCTGGGTCTTGTGCGCTAAGGTGTTCAGAGTTGGTTCCCCACTGGGCACTTTTTATTTCTGGACCAAGGTAAAGGCATGTACTTTACCTGGGCTACCCTCCCCCTTCACTTGCCTCTGGTACACCCTTGAAGACCAGTGGAGCTATTACTAGGAAGACCTAGCCCCTTTCTGCCAGGTGGGGTAGGTGCTCTGCTCTCTGCCCCAGTGACAGTGGGCAACACCCCCAGTGACACTTCCTACACTGCACACTGCCCTGACCTGTCCTTAAGGTAGGACCATGTCTTAGGTCTCACTCTTGTCTTTGGATTCCCAGTGGCCAGCCCCAGGTCCACTCATAGCAGATGCCGAGTAAATGCTTGGATAAACAAATGTGCTCTGGAAGAAGAGGCTGCACCGTTGGCTGTTGAGCCCCCGGGCTGGGCTTTGAAACAGAGATAAGGATCTAAGATGTAGGACAGCCCCCCACGTCTCCAGCCCAGAGAGTCCTCGAAGATCCCACCTACACTGACTCCTGTCTCCTTTACCTTCCCCTGCGGGAGGCAGTATGCTCTGCATCATTGACAGACATTCCAGAAGAACTCAGTGTGCAAGGCCCGGTGTTGGGAGCAACCTGGACTGTCTTTGTAGAGAGAATGCAATGTGGTTTGGTTGACCTAAAATGCCCCTGTTGGGCGTGGACACAGCTCATCGGGGAGAAGATTTTCCATGAAGGAGAAGGCTTTTAGCATAAACGAATGTGAAAATCGGCAATGCCCAACCATGGCTGATTCGGCAGTGCACAATTTTTCTTGGAAACCGAAATCCTGTAATAGCTTGAGAGCTCCTGCTGAGAGGCCCTGTGGGTTTAACGGGGTAATCATGTTACATATATGGTCCTCTTGATTGTCTGCCCTTGGCCATGTATCTGTGTCCCTCTGCAAATGGGTGCTTGCTTAAAAGGATTCCCATGCAATAATCAGTTGCTACCTCTTTACCCTTTTGTGTAATTTTATTTCCAAAATTCACCTCAACATATTGGGGGGAAACAGTATGGAGGTTCCTCAAAAAATTAAAAATGGGACAACCATATTATCTAGCAACATGTCTCCTGGATATATTCCCAAAGGAAATGAAGTCAGTACCTTGAAGAGTGATATACATTCTCATGTTCACCGCAGCGTTACTCACAAGAGTCAAGACATGGAAATGACCCCAGTGCCCACTGACAGATAATGGATAAAGACATTGTGGCATATGTATAAAATGATATATTTTCAAGCCAAAAAAGAAGGTGGTCCTGTCATTTGCAACAACATGAATGAAACTGGAGGACATGATGCTAAGTGAAATAAGCCAGGCACAGAAATTTTAAAAACCTGCATGACCCCACCTATACAGGGAATCTAAAAAAGTCAAATACGCAGAAGCACAGAGTGGTGGCTGCCAGGGGTCAGGGGGGAGTGGTGAGGGAAATGGGGAGATGGTGGTCAAAGGTCAAAATCACAGACCTGTAGGGCAAGTATGTTAGAGATTAAGGTACAGTGTGAAAGCAATAGTTAACACGGCACTGAATACTGGACATTGGTTAAGAGAGTAGATCTCAGGTACTCTCATCACAAGAAAACATGGTAACATGTCAGAATATATGTTCACTAGCTTGACTAGCAATCATTTCACTACGTATAGTAAATCATCATGTTTCATACCTTAAATATATACAATTTCTACTGAAAAAAGAGAAAGGATCAGCCACATTTAACATAAGGCAGTGACTTTGAAACAGGTCACTTCTTGAAGCTTAAAAGAAAACTTAACATGAGATCTACTCTTTTAACAAACTGTAAGTGTAGAGTCAAGTACTGTTGACGACAGGCACGATGTCGCACAGATCTCCCGAGTTTACTCATTTTATGTAACCGAAACGTTACATCCATTGCTTCCCCATATCTCCCTCCTTCCAGCCCCTGCCAGTCACCATTCCACTCTTTGATTCTATGAATTTGACTATTTTAGACACTTCATGTGAGTAGAATCACGCAGTATTTCTCTTGCTGTGACTGACTTCATTTCACTTCGTGTAATGTCCTAAAGGTTTATCTGTGTTGTCGCATATTGCAGAATTTCCATCTTTCAAAAGGCTGAATAATATTCCATTTCTACATATTCTACATTGAATTTTTAATGTTTAAAAATTTTTTTAATGTTTATTTATTTTTGAGAGAGAGAGAGACAGAGTGCAAGTGGGGGAGGGGCAGAGAGCGAGGGAGCCACAGAATCCGAAGCAGCCTCCGGGCTCCAAGCTGTCAGCATAGAGCCCAATGCGGGGCTTGAACTCATTAACGGTGAGATCATGACCTGGGCCGAAGTCAGATGCTTCACCAACTGAGCCACCCAGGCGCCCCTACATTTTCTTTATCCAGTCATCTATTGATGGACATTTACACTGTCGCCATGTCTTGACTCCTGTGAATTATGCTGCAGTGAACGTGAGAGAGCTAATAACTCTTTGAGATCCTAATTTCAATTCTTTTGGATATACACCCAGAAGTGGGATTGCTAACTTTCTGAGGAACCTCCATTCTGTTTTCCACGGTGGCTGCGCCATTTTGCATTCCCACCAACAGTACATGAAGGTTCCCTTTTCTCCACAGTCCCACCAACACTTTCTCTTGTTTTTTGTTTTTTTTTCTTTTGTTTTTTCCTCCAAAGAAGAGACACACATGGCTGACAGGTACTCACCATTTCTAATCATCAGGGAAATGCAAATCAAAACCACAATGAGATATCACCTCACACCTGTCAGCGTGGCTATCATCAGGCAGCGACTTCCACAAAGTATTTCCATGTGGACGTTATCGTAATTCACTGTCAGTTTTAATCAGCCAACATACACATACTCACTTAGCGTCTTATGTATACCGAGCACTCATGCATTCATCAAATATTGATTTTGGACCTACTGCATACCAGGTCCTGGGTTTGATACTGGAGATAGGATGATACATAAGAACACGGACATCGTCTCCAAACTCTTCTGGGGAGGCAGAAGCAGCAGATGTCTATGCTTTATCTCAGAGGATGAGCAGGAGTTTTCCAGGAGACACAGGGGCTACTGGTGGGGGTGGCTAACCGGGAATAAAGACGTGGGGACAGAAAAGAATCGTGTGTTCCCAAGCCTCGGAGCAGTTTGCTGCTGCTGCAGTGTGAAATGGAAGCCCACGGGCAGTGGGAGATGAAGCTGGCAGAATGCACAGTGGCCAGACCCCATGCTGCTGGGCTCCCCCACTAAGGCAGGTAGGCTATGGGAAGTCCCCCCAAAAGGCCCAGCCACAGGAGCCACAAGGGCAAGTGGCTTTGCAGCTGGAGTGGGGTGGATTTGAGGCAGGAAGACAAGTTGGTATTTAGGCAAAGGAAAAGCAGGAGGGCGCAGGCAGTGGAGTTTGATCAGTGGGGCAGGTAGATTCCAAAAGGAGTTGAGAGAGAGGATTGGGAGGTCTGGAGTCTGGGACCGTGGCCCGTGCAGGCCAGCGTGATGCCTAGCCCTGCAACAGGATGCCTGGAGCTGCTGTGTGGACCGTGACAGTGGCAAAGAGCGCAAGGGAGGGGAGCAGGCCCGGGAGGCAGCCCGACACCAGTGCACCCCGGGTCTCACCTCCGTTTGGGATGAAGACTAAGAGGCTAGCAAGAGGGAGGCTGACGGTGTGGACGTGGAGAGAGAAGCAGAGATGCTGGGAGGGAAGGACCAGCCCAGGAGGCAGGGCTGCCTTCCCTGAGTACCCCCCTCGGGTCCCCCACTGAGGACAGCGGATAAAAAACCACCCATCAGGTCCTCCTCTGACTGTCCCCAAATGCTGACTGGGCATCGGCCGTGTCCTAGGCCTGGGGATATAGTGTACAAGGAGACGGTGAGTCCTACTCTCATGACGTTTACATTCTATTTGGGGGATGGGGGAAAGAGACACTCAACACTAAGCTTCCAAATAAACAGGAAATTTTAAAAAGAAACAGGATGTATAAAAATAGACAGGAAAGATAATGGGAAGGTTTGCAAGTATTCCTTTTCATACACGGTTCCCTGCGCCAGGAATGCTCTTCCTCCTGTGTGCACTGTTGTGGCTCCTCCTTTCTCCCAGAGCTCTGTGTGTATGGCCTTATTCTGTGATATCTCTCCTGACCCCCACCCTGGCCAGGCAGAACCCTTCCTCTGAGCTCCCCAGCCTCTAAGATACAGTCATCATGGTGCACATATGGGTTGATATCTGTGTCCCACCATCTCCTCCGTTAGACTCTGAGCTCCCTGAGGGAGGTGACAGTGCCTCATTCACTTTTGTGATCCCAGTACCCAGCCCAGTATGTGTTCCACAAAAATCTGCCAGATGAATGAGCCCATAAACACCTCCCGGTGTTTCTGGGACTACCACCCCATGCACTCAACCCCTCTCTGAACACTCGCCATTCTTCCTTCTACTTCAATCCCGTCTCTTTCTTGGGTCCTCTCAAAGAATTTTGAAAGGATCTCTTCGTGGCTATTGCATGTGTCTTACCACCTTGATTGTGAGTTCTTAGAGGAGAGAAGACTTTGTCATATATTGTATTTCCTTTGTATGTTTCATTAGCATTCAGTAACAATCAATACATATTTGTTGGCTGATTATTCTTTGATAAGTGGGAAATATTTACATGAAAAATGCTTGTGCATGTTTGTGTGCACAGTGGCACACACTCCAGTTGACTTACAAAGTAGTGTTGATCATCCTGAAATGGATGAATAGTTTCCGGAGAAAATAATTCAACTAAACTTTCTCATGTGTTACAATTTTTGAGTCATTTTTGCAGTGAAGCCTCCTAATGCCCAGTAGCATCTTCAAAGCAGACTGGAATAAGCACAACTAATCATCAACCACCGTTTAGCTCACATTTGTCCTGTGCCCTGAAGGTTTCCTCCATGTAATGTCTCCCAGGTCTGTCTGCCCTCCAACCAGGAAATGCCCATAAGAGGACATAACCCATAGACTATACCCCCTGCTTATTCCCAGTATGAATCCTCAAACCAGAAGCTGAAATGTATGCCTGGAGAAGGACTTTACATAGTAGGGGGATTGGCACAGAATCAAATTTTATTCTGGGGTCCAGCAGTCATCGCCTGGCCTAGCACCTCAGTTAGGAGCCTGGGAAAGTGGGCCCCAGTGGGAGAGGTGGTCTCAACCACAGCAAGTGGCAGGCCCGGGCATCTATCTGCCCAGGGCTCTTGTTTAGAGAAACAAAAGCAACTTCAGTCCAATTCTACGGAGATTTATGGAGCACCAATGTTTGAGCCAAACGCTGATCACATGGTCGTGAAGACCAGCCCTGTTCCTGTTCCTCAGAGTTCAGAGTCCGGCCACATGTGAGTGAGACAAGTAGGGCCCTGACTCTTCTATAGAAGAGGGACTTCGTTGCGTGTGTCCTGTAAACTTAAAATCAATGGCCACTATGTGTTGAGTATTTACTGTGTATCAGACACTAGGCTATGCAATTTACACGTTCTGTCTCATTTATGAGCCATGTGTACTTAGGACGTAAGCATGTTCATCTTCCATTTCCAGGTGAGGAAATGCATGTGAGATGAGGCAACTTTCTCACACCTAAGGGGCAGAACAGAATTTTAACTTTACTCATCCAATTCCAGAGCCAAGTCATCTTAACCTTTAATAGGAGCCCTGCAGCTGGATAGGTCACGGCAAAGACGAGGAAATGCCACACACGTCCTCTTCCTAAACCTGTCTCTGAAGTCAGGGTGCTGTGTTTTTGTACATGATGAAACAGAGCCAGAAACAAGGCTATATGACCTGCCAAAGAGATAAAGAACAGCTCCGAGTCCTTGCACTCAGAAAATCAACACCTACCCTTCTACCCAGCCTGCTTTCTGGAAAGACAGAAGGAGGGGAACAGCTGGGACTATTATGGCCTGTCCGTGGGAGACAGGAATTGGAGAAAAATGAACCTGAGTCTATATTGAACCGGATTCCAATATGATCATGTCCAGTAGCCTCATTGAGTGCTTTGCTCCCACATGGAGCCTAGAAAGGAAGTAATGTTTAGAAACCCTTCTGTCAAGACATCATGGAGCCCGGCAGGACTGGGAAAGAGTTCAGGCATCCCTCACTGACCCAGAGCAGGTGGGAAATCAAATAACATACATAAGTGAATTTTCTAAGCACTTGAAATGTGCTTAAGTGCCAAAACTTATTTTCAATATTTTATGCAAAAAGCATTTGGGGTGCAACAGTCCATACTGACAATCGAATTGTCACCAGAAAATGGCAACCCAGAATTTGCTGTTTAGTTTAACTGGATAAAAGGGCTCTGAAGGAGAATGGAGAAGTGACTTTTCAAGGAAAGGTTGGTATTGTCCTCTGAGAGCCGACCGCCATTTGCTTTGTTTTCAGAGAGGTTTCGTGGTGTAGTTTCCTCAGCCTGGGATTTAGAGAAACAAAGACACAGATTTCAGGGGCACCTGGGTGGCTCAGTCGGTTAAGCGTCCGACTTCAGCTCAGGTCATGATCTCGTGGTTTGTGGGTTCCGACCCTGTGTCGGGCTCTGTGCTGACAGCTCAGAGCCTGGAGCCTGCTTCTGATTATGTGTCTCCCTCTCTCTCCGTCCCTCCCCTTCTTGCACTCTGTCTGTCTCTCTCTCTCAAAAATAAATTAAAAAAAAAAACATTAAAAAAAAAAAAAAGGACACAAAATCCAATCTTGGCTCCAACAAGTACTGGTCGAGTGACCTTGGGAAAATGACATATCCTCTCCGAGGCTCGGTTTCTTCTGTGAAATGAGAATAATAACACCCACCTTATAGAGAGATATAACATGTATAGCACATACTATATAATAATATGCATTATATACAAACACACACAAAGATGGATAGACAGATGGATGCAGAGACATGAAGGTAACAGGTATACCACCAGAAAGTGCTGTCACACTGTGATCACTAAATGTAGGCTCCCTCTCCTTTATCCTGTCTTGTCTTTTCCATCCCACCAATGCTCTGTAATCCCTTTCAGGCTCCTTCAGCTGAAGCACTGACGTGGGTCGCTGCTCACCACCAGGAAGAACAATGGGGCGGGGGAAGGAGGGCTGGGGGCAGAGGAGCAGACGCGGCCCGAGGGACTCAGCCCAGTGGCCTCAACGTGAAAATGAAGTGACATACCTTTAAACTTTGTGCAAAGTCTCAGAATCATCCACGAAGGCCCATCCCTCCTGACCTAAACTATAAAGCTTGCTACAGAAAAGGAGGAAGAGCCATGATCGAATTCTGGTCATAACTTCGTGCCCTGTGTGGTGAAGATAAGGGTAGAGTGTACCAGAGATCAGGTTTTCACTCCGCTCTTTGTATCCCACTATTTCCAAGCATTTAGCCCGGGAGCCCTCAATTCCGGGAAGAGCTCAAGATTTCCAGAGAACATTTACGCAAAGGCATTATTTGTGAAGAAGAATATTTTGATGGAGTTAGGCCAAGGCGCCATGGAAATGGCGAAAACAACAAACCCCTATGTATATTATTGCAAACTAGGTAAGCCACATAAGGTCAACCCAGGCCCAAAGAGTCTCTGGAAAACATTCACAAAACCAATCAAATCTGGGTATCCTCCATTGGAAACCAGGGTCTGTCTGATATGCAATAACTCTGGTAAGCCCCCATTTGACTTTTTGTCTCGGCACTTGGTGTGTATTTATGAATGTCTGGGTCCTGTGCTAAGGAATCTGAGTTTTATTCATCTTACTCTGGGTAATATAACTTTCATAAAATAAAGCAAAGCTTTTTAAGCTGATAAACCTCTTGTACTTAGCTGCAAGGCCCACTTAGTGAACAAAACAGGTTTAAGCGTATCATGCGGATTTATAAAACAGAATGACCAATGAGACCTGAATCATTACAGAGATGTAATCCAATGATTTCAGCGACCATATGTTTGACCATGCACACTCCAGAACTTTCTCCTCACAAACTTGGAAGAGATCAGGCTGGAGAAAGCAGGAATGGTTTCATGTATTAAAACCATGTGCAGGCTGACTTCAGCAAAACACTGTTGATGAAAATGTAACAGACAAGTGTCCCATGTCATCCCCGGAGATTTGGATAAGGCCTTGAAAGCTGAGAATGTGTAAGCAGATCAGGGAAAGATCTAGGGGAGAAAGGAAACACATTTCTTGGACAGTTTATATACAACTGGGGCTGAAGATTGGGAGCCGCCGGGAAGGGTGGGGGGGGAAGGAGATTCAGCACTTCTCCAAGCGTGAGAAGAGAGTAGCATACTCCATTTGGAGTAAAAGAGTTTGTAAAGGAGCGGACCAGACAATGCAGCATCCACAGCTGTTGGATCGTGATCCACAGTGCCGCTTCCAAGTGTATCACTTTTTGATTCTTGCGTTAGCCACATGGACAGCACCTTGAGGCTGTCTGGGGGACGGACACAGAGGCACTGAGCCCCCTGCTGCAGGTGAAACACAGCCAAAGGAAGCCCAGACAAAGCCACTTTGCACTCCGCTCGCGCTGACCACGGAAGGGAGGGCAGGTGGGGAGGAAGATGAGCAGGGAGAGCTTCAAACAGCCAGGACTGTTGTGTTAGGAAAAACCCAGCGAAACTTCCAGCAGCTAAAATTAGTTCTCACGAGTAATGGATTTCATCCCGAAGCTCTGAGGGGTGCAGACATCCAGTCTGGAGGTGATTAACACCAGCGTTAACTGATGATTCTGAACCCGGGCGGATTTCCAATTCGACTTTTGCATCTTGACTTTTTTTTTTTTTTTTGGTTGCAGGGCTCTTGCTTCCTCCCTCTCGGCTTGTTTCCTTCCTTTTCTCTCTCCCGTTCTGACGGGCACACAGTTACGATTCTGCAGGTGAAAAGCAGACCAGCTGCTGCACCTGGGAAGTGTGTCGGTACAGCCACGCCATGTGCTGTCCACTTGTCCCCTGGCCTCTGCTTACTCGCGTACGAAGCGCTGCTGAGAATGCCTAGCCGGCAAGCCCTCGGAGCACAGCAAAGGGATTAGAGGGCTGAAGACGGTCCCCGGGTGCTGTCTTGCCAACGCATAGTGCAGTGCTCGGTGCAGAGTCACGGGCTTTGGCATGTCCTTCCGTGGGTCCCCTTACCACCTCCACGAGCGTTTCCTCACTTGCTCGTGGAAATCAGGGACTCTCCCCTTCTCACTTCCATCACCTGCGCCTCCTGGTCACAAACCCAGCTCAGAGTAAGTGGTCCAAACTCATGACTTGCTCCTACACCCCCCATGCACTTTCTGCAGCTTTACGCTAGCTGTGTGCCACCTCCTTCCTGCCTCTGGGCTGCTGTGCTACGTTCCAGATGGTAAAACATAATAAGGGCCTCTTTTGAGTCTTCCGTTTGCTCAGTATGGTGATAGGTGAGTTAAAAATCCTGATTCAGGGGCACCTGGGTGGCTCACTCGGTTAAACATCCAACTCGTGGTTTTGGCTCAGGTCATGATCTCATGGTTCCTGAGTTTGAGCCCCCCACCGGCCTCCGTGCTGACAGTGTAGAGCCTGCTTGGGATTCTCTCTCTCTCCCTCTCTCTCTCTGCCCCTCCCCCACTTGTACACTCACTCTCTTTCTCTCTCTCAAAATAAATAAACTTGGAAAAAATCCTGATAATTCAAAGATTATATTTTCCCCATCATCAAGTTTTAGACATCAGAAGGTCAAAGCTGGATCACATCTTTCAAGTTCTATTTCAAAAATTATGTTTCAGACTGAATAGTACATCTTCTCTCCAACACAGTAAGCACATCGTTATCTTCAGATAATTGGTCTTGAAGGATAAACCATCAATCTCCCTGCATGATGGCCCTGCCAATATTTGAAGACTGTCCAAAGCCAGATCACCATCACCTTGTGGAGACTTCCTCAAGGCCAGGACAGGGTTTACAGCTCTGCCCTGGGAGCTCTTGCCTCTCATTTCGGTGACAGCCACCAAGACTGGATTTTAACTGATCTGTTTACTGTCTGTCCCCTCCAGCAGACAGTGAGCACCCCCAAGTCCGAGCTGGTAATAAATCCATCTCTGCAACCCCGTCGTATTGCCTGACACATATTCGGCTCAATAAATGTTAAGTGAATGCACGTCAATCCTCTGCCTTCTGTTCTCCAGGAGAAATATCCTGAAGCGTTAAATGACAGTTTCCAGGAGAGGATACTGATGATGCTGACGTGAACAGAAGAGAGCAGAGGAAGTGAAATGTTTTTCCATCTGCCTGAAGCCCTGCCATTGAGTGTAAAGGTGGTATAGGTGAGACATTCCCTACGAGCTTCTCCCTGAGGTGTCCTTTCTACCCCAGGGCCTTTGCGAGACAAAGACATTAGTGGATCCCACCTTCCCTGAAATGACTGGCAGGAAGTTGCTCCCCCTCCCCCAACTAAAGTGCAGAATTTCTTGACCTCGATTGCGCTGCTTGTAAAATTTCCTCCATCACATCCGTGCATACCCCTCCACCCACTTTCTGAAACCAGACAATATTTGTTTGACTATTTCCTAAGGGTTGAGAAGTGAACCAACCATCAACAACCAATAAAGTCTTTCCCCAGAAGCAGCAGGGAGAGGGTCACAGGCCCACAACAAAGCAGGAATATGGTCAAGCAGTACTTGTGTCTGAGACTAAAGGTAACCAAAAGGCATTTAGCCACATACAGGATCCACTCAGTGTAGACTATGGACGGGAGATGAAGCACCTTTCTGGAAATCCTTGGAAAGCACCATAGTGAAATGCAGTCAGTGAAATAAAGTCAGTAAGCCTGAGAATTATGACAACCAAAGCCTGCTCAAACACCGATAATAATGCCTGAATGATAGAAGATAGAGAAGGCTGGAGGCTGATCTTTAGGGCAGGAGGGAGGAGAGGGAGGCGTAAGCCCTGGCCAGTCTGTGGCCACTCTGACCAGCCACCAGGGACAGCTGTGTCACAGAGGGACAGAAATACCCTCGGATATAGAGAAGAACCCTGGAGAGGACTCTAGGCTTTGTGAAAACACGTAAGGCCATCCAGCTTTAGGCTCTGATTCCTTGTTTGTAAAGGCAACTTCTGCTTTTAATCTGCTTTCTCATGGAGCATTTCCTCTTGTGGGGAGAACATGCTAGTTTGATGACATGTGTATCCAATTACCCTGCAGGGCACGGATCTCATGATTTAGTAAACTGACACTCCAGGTTTTTTTTTTTAAATCTCTTTTGAGTCTGGCTAGTGTGAACCAATTCACTGGGACTGTCTGAGCAAGATGAATAAATAGATTAATTTAGTTCCTGAACCTCAAAAGCCAAAGTGCAGCCCATGGGCCCAAGGCAGTCTAAACAAGGCAATGTGTCCCCTCCCACAAAGTTTATGAATATAACAAGATGATTGCTGCCTACTGGCAATGCCAGTTAATTATTCTTATTAGTGCTAACACTTTTCACACTAATGGTAGTAACCACCATCATAAGCCCCATGCTTGGCTCTTTCCCTGGGGCTGAGTAATTACACCACATTCTCTCCTACTGGAGCTTGGGTTCCGGCTCTCTCCCTGGGACATGTGTATCCACAAAGCCGCATCTGTCAATGGTTTAAAATGATGATGACTACCTTGACAAGGAACATTCTTTGTCTCCAAAAATGGACCTACCATACAGATTAGGCACTCTTATCACCACTCTTTACAAAGCCAATTACACTGAGTACCAGCTGGCCGATAGATATTTATGTGACCTCGTTTTAAAGACTGAACCATGTAGGAGGCCAGTCAAAAAGTAAGGGGATTACTGTAAGTATTTTGCCTGGAGTTTCTGTTAGGCAGAGAGGTCAAAGGCCACAACAAGGGTAGGGGCCCTCCCCACCCACAGCAGACCCACCCTAACCCTCTGGCCTTCCCAAACGCTCTCATGCCCAAACTCCGTAAGGCCTTGCTCGATTCTTAGACTGACACACATCCACTGTGTTTCTCCATAGCACAGAGCATGCTGTATCCCTGAGCATAAGTGAGGCAAGCCATCATTAACTCATCTCCTTGAAATTTCGAGAAAGAAAGGCAGTGTGCACATGATGGCAAAATTCAGTCTTGTCAATGAAATGCTGATTCTCATCTCCAGTGGGCACATTTATTTCCTTGGAACTTGCGGGATCTTGGCTGACCACACCTCCAGGCTGGACACCGACATGCCCACCAGGGTGTCCCTCACATTCTCCTCATTCTTCTCAGTAGCTTAAGTGATGCAGGCAAAGATGTTTTTCCTAAGTCCAGATCCCTAGAGGGACTCTGGATAAGGACCCATTAAATGTGTTTTTAAAAATGAGTATCCCTCATAGGAAAAAATATTTCTCCTTCCAACATGATGGATAACATAGAAATGAGTGCAGAGATCAAAAGAGAAGGAATACATCAGGTATCTGCACTGACAAAATACAGAATGTCTGCATGCAGAGGGGACGTTTGGTACATGGCCGGTCACAGCCGCTTTTGCTGTGATTGATTTCTCAGTGTGACAGGTTTAGCAAATGAAAATAATGCTGCACTTCAAAAAACTGCAGAGGCTAACCTTTTTTCCATTACAGGTGATATGAAGAACAGGGGTTCAGTGCTGACCCCCGTGGGACAGCTGCCTTCCCCTGTGCGCTGCCTGTGGGTCACGACCTGCTCAGCAGCCTTGCTCACTGGTCTCCAGACGGAAGATGAAAGCAGGGAGTCGGGGTGCAGTAGGAAGGTCAAAAGTCCCAACATGGGTAGGGGCCCTCCCCACCTATGGCAGACCCACCCTAACCCTCCAGCACGTCAGCGGGAAGTAGCAAGAGTCTGAGACTGAGATCCAGGAGTTCTGACTTCTAACCCTAGTTCAACCTGGAGCCAGCCTTGCACCAGGAACCCCAACCAAGGCCAGGGGCCTTTTACTGAGTATTTTCATCAGCACTCAAATGTGCCTCAGGCAACCTTGATCCTGTGCCTGCAAGCATCCCTCTCCCCTCTCTGAAATGCTAGTCTTATCCAGCCTCCTAGACATACCTGGCATGGTGCCTCCTCCTTCCCGAACACCCCTGTCCCCATTGGTGGCTTCAGCCCAGGAATTCCTATAGCTGCACACAAGCCCCTCCGCATGTCACTTAATCTACTTTATGAATCTTCTTGTCCCACCATATACACTGTTAATATTCTCATGGGAGGCAACATGCTTTTGTCATCTTGGCATCTTTAGCACCTAACACAGTGCCTGGAATAGAGAAGGTACTCAAGAAATGCTAGTTGTTGACACTAATAATGATACATTTGAAGTGAGTGGTTCTCCAAGCATAGCCATATTATGTAGAAAAATTTTATCTAGAATGTGGCCTATCAGCCATAAAGATCTGAACATCTTGGAAGGTATGAGAGAGAGGCTCAAAGTCTCCATTTATTCTCTGCTTGAGACTCTCAGAGCTCTGGAAGGCACCAAGGAAAACAGGCACCCTAGCTGCCATTTTGAAATACGACACAGCTGATAAATCAACTGGAGACTAATCCCTGGAGCAAAACTAGTGGTGACCAGGTGACCACCAAGTTTGAGCTTATCAATTTATACTTAAAATAGAAATAAAGAAATATAGTACTGTTTTACTTAATACTATATTTTAACCCAGGCAAGTATTGTATTGTATACTGTAATTATAAGGCTTTGGATATACTACATTCAAACCATACCCAGATATATATGCCAAGCATCTCTATCCCAGACTTTTGACCTCCACATGTGCATACACAATTGCGTGGATATCTCAAAGTTTATCTCAAGTTTAACATGCCCCAAATGAAATTCTTGATCTCACTGATCCCCCTAGACTTGCTCCTTCACCACCCTCTATTCTTTTTTCTTAGCCATCTACATGAATGCTTATGCCAAAAACTTGGGTTTACACCTGAAACTTCTCTCTCCTTTAACCCCATATCCAAAATACACCTGCCACTCGATCACCATCACTGCCTCCCTGGTGGAAGCAACTGTCACTGCTCACCTGAAAAAGCCTCCCAACAGTCACCACCCTCCACTCTTGCTTTGTCTAACCCCCGTTCACAGAGAAGCTGGAATAATACTTGAGTGAAAATCAGATCAGTTCCTATCTTTGGCCAAAATCTTTCTTTGGCTTCCCACTACATTTGTTAAACCTAAACTTTCTGCCACTTCTCTCCTTCCCCAGGCTCTTGCATATAACTTTCTGATATCCTGTCTTGATATCATACTCTAACCATGTTGGACTTAAAAAAAAATTTTTTTTTAACATTTATTTATTTTTGAGAGAGAGACAGACAGACAGACAGACAGACAAAGGGCGAGCGGGGAAGAGGCAGAGAGAGAGGGAGACACAGAATCCGAAGCAGGCTCCAGGCTTTGGGCTGTCAGCACCGCGCCCGGTGCAGGGCTTGATCCCATGAACCGTGAGATCATGACCTAACCCAAGTCATACATTTAACCAACTGAGCCACCTGGGTGCCCCCTTGCTGTCCTTCCTGGTGTTTTCCTACCTATTGGGCCATGGCAGACGTGTTCTTTACCTACTGCAAATCCATTTCCTGCTTTCCTCTTCACCAGCAGAGGTCACCTGCTTCATTTGGCCAACCAGCGATAATCCCATCTTCTTTGCCAGGGACTCCTTTAGAAACAGCATGGGAGGCATTTCTGGCCAATCAGACATGAGGGAAAGTTGCCTGAGGGACTTCTGGGGAAGATATTCTAGCTCTTCCAGGAACGTGGGGATAAACATCACCTCTTCTTCCACCAGTCAATGCTGTGTCTGTCCAAGATGCCCGACGCTGCGGTGGCCATCTTGTTTGGTTGTGGGGGGGCGGGGGGGGGGGGGCGGTCGCAAGGAAAGATTAACGTACTGAGGATGGTGAAGAGCAGGGATGGATACCATCTGGGAGTGACATTCTGACCTAGGCAGTCTTGTGGCTCCCCTAGATCCACACTTGTTATTATGTGAGGTATGACTTGTTTTCTTGTTTTAAATGCTTAAGCCAGAATTTCCTGTCACTTGCAGCTGAAAGCCTCCTCTGTGCATGCTATTCACTCTGCCTGGAACACTTTCTCCTCACTCTATCTGCTGAACACTCACACATCATTTAGGTTTTGTTTTAAGGCCCCTTTTTCAAAGAAGTTCTCCTCAGCCATTTACCCCAGTGGAAACGAGGCAACCTCTGTTCCACTTTACTAGGGCACCTCATGCTCTTCCTTTAAGGCGCTCTGCACGTTTTTAAATGTGTTGCACATGTTGCACATGTTTAAATGTTCATTTATGAGGTTTCTCGGAATGCCTGTCTCTTCCATGAGACTGAGAGCCAGCTTCACAAACCCAGGGACTGTGTATGTTTTGTTTAAAGCTCATTCCCAGGATCTAGCATAGTGACAGGTGCATGGTACGTACTCAGTACACATTTGCAGAAAGAAAGAAATAAACACAAGCTGGATGTCACAGGGAAAGAAACATCCTGTCTTCTCTCACTGACATGGCCACGTCTGCATGTGAAGGGCATGTGGCGTAGCAGAAAGAGCTGGACTGGAAGTCAGAGCTGGGCTGGGGTTCAAATGTCAATTCTGACACCAAGTTATATTATTTAATGTCCTCAAACTGAAGTTTCATCTTCTCTCAGTGGGTTTAATAATAACTACACCTATCTTGTAGGATTGCAGGGAGGTGAAGGGAGATAAAACCTGTGAGAATATTTATATCCTTGCACTGTTACACAGATGTTTGATGTAATATATATGTGTATATATAATATATATGTGTATATATAATATAGATATATACGTATTTATTACATATACATCATTGATATTATAAAGTAGGTACTATGTCCATCCTGAAATGTCCATGTTTTGAGGAGATTCTGCTATAAGAATTTCATCAAGCACAACACAACCAAATCATTTACTATGGACTGAATAGCATCCCCCTCAAATTCGTATGTTGAAGCCCTAACCCCCACTGTGATGGTGTTTGAAAATGGGGCCTTTGAGAGGTGATTAGGTTGGGATGAGGTCATGAGGATGGGGCCTCCATAATGGGATTAGTGCCTTTATGAGAAGAGACAGGAGACACGAGACAGCTTGAACATTCCCCTTCTGCCTTGTGAGGACACAACAGGAAGGTGGCAACCTAGGCAGAAAGAAGGTCCTCACCAGGAACTGAATCAGCAGGCACCTAGATCTTGGACTTCCCAGCCTTCTAAACTGTGAGAAATGAATGTCTGCCTATTGAGTCACCCAGTCCATAGTGTTTTGTTATAGCAGCCAGAGCTGTCTAAGACACCAATGCCCATCCCAGTAAAGCTGTATGCACCTCCTTCTAGCTGTGCAGATATCCTACCCCAATGCCAAGACTTGAGGGAAACCATTATACATACAAAGGGAATCTATAGACATTAGTGTAGGCCAGATGGGTCAAGATTCAGAAGAAGTGTGAAGGCACAAACAAGCAGAAGCCCAGATGAAGGGACACTTGTGCCTAGCCCCAGATTTCTCGAGGTGACGCCAGCTTTGGTCCTCTGCAGGAAGAACAGTGGCCCATCATTCATTTCTTCTCATCTTTCATGTCAAGTTTGTCAAGGCATGACCTCTGATATGAATTTCAGCTCAGAGTTTAGGGGGCCAGAGTAAATAACACACGGCCTGTGTCTGATATCTACCTACGCAGGAAGCCCCCTAATGAGGTATGCTAAAGTGTATGTGTGTGTGTGTGTGTGTGTGTGTGTGTGTGTGTGTGAATTTATTAGGGGGCAGGGTCCAGAGCTTCCACCAGATTCTCAAAAGGGTCTGTAACTCCCCCCGACACACACGCTAAAAAGGATGAAACTACTATAGAAGATGGTCAAGATGCTTTAAAAGTAAGAGCACTATGTAAATGCAATGTTAGTTTTATGGCTCAGATGAATCTGCCCTTTACCTATTTCCATAAGTGGGAGTCCTACGGGCCAAGGATATCAGAACAGATAAATCCTGTGATAATGGCAGGAATCTACAGGAGCTGTCAACTAAATCCACATTAAATTACAAAAGCTGCCCGATTCAATGTATGCTGTAGAAAGACCGCTTGCTTTCCAGATAATGAGACAACGCCAATACAGGGGGGATGTTTCCAGCAGTCCCTGAGGATGCCACATACTGTCAGACCTTTCTCTGATCACAATCCCCCACGGTCTTTCATTGTGTGTAGCAGACTCTGTCTGCTAGAAAGCCTTCCCTTCCTTGGGAAGAAATTCATTTCCTATCAATTACAGACACCAGTTGGCCTAAACCCAGCCTAGCAGCGTGCTCCATTGTAAGTGTTTGAAAGTATCACTGCCAAAAGAAATTGTAATTAAAAAACAACTTTACAGTGGACTGAAGCAAAACAAAAAATAATAATAATAACCAAAACTGATAACTGTGAAAACAACTGCAACAACCCTATGCCTATGACAGCCCTTCCTGGGTTGTGGAGATGAGGCACCTGAGAAGAGATGAGGTATCTAAAGAATAAATTCTGGTTTTCACCATATTTTTCTCATTTTGATTTCTTTTGAAGATGTCCTAACATTTTCATAGTCATTTGTATCCCCAGGAAAGCCAAGGTGGCACATGAAGAGATGCTCAACATCATTAGCCATAAGATAAATGCACTGAGGCATTATTCATAACAGCCAAGATATGAAAACAATCCAAGTGTCCATTGATAAAGAAGATGTGATACACACATGCACACACG
This sequence comes from Panthera uncia, assembly GCF_023721935.1. Classification (NCBI taxonomy): domain Eukaryota; kingdom Metazoa; phylum Chordata; class Mammalia; order Carnivora; family Felidae; genus Panthera; species Panthera uncia. The sequence goes on along the minus strand of NC_064809.1, from coordinate 11,501,970 downwards.
CATGCACACACATACACACACACTGGAATATTACTCAGCTATAAAAAGGATGGGATGTTGTCATTTGCAACAACAGGGATGGACTTAGAGGGTATTTTGCAATGTGAAATAAATCAGACCTAGAAAGACAAATACTATATGATCTCACGCGCATGTGGAATCTAAAAAAACAAATGAATAAATAAACAAAAAGCAGAACTGGACCTATAAATACAGAGAACAAATTGATGGTTTGCCAGAAGGGAGGGTGGAGGGGTAAAATGGGTGAAGAGGAGTGGGAGGTACAGGCCTCCAGTGATGGAATGAATATGTCACAGGAGTAAAAGGTACAGCATGGGGAAAAGAGCCAACAGTATTGGGATAGCGTCGTATGGTGACAGAGGGTAAGCTACACTTGTTGTGAGCACAACCTAACGTATAGAGTTATGAAATCACTATGTTGTGTGCCTGAATCAAATGTAACATTGTGTGTCAACTGCACTCAAAAACATTAGAAATACATTTTAAGAAAGAGAAACGCAAATCAAACGCACGATGAAAGCACTTCATACCGATTAGGACGGCTGTTAAGAAAAGGCGGGAAGGATGTGGTGAGACTGGAACCCTTGTGCATTGCTGCTGGGAACGTAAAGTGGGGGCGCTGCTATGGAAAACAGCGTGGAGCTTCCTCAAAACGTTAAAACGTAGAATTACCGTATGATCCAGCCATCCCACATCCGGGTAGACACCCAAAGGCAGACATCTGAACACCCATGTTCATAGCAACATTATGCATAACGGCCACAAGGTAGAAACCCCCAGGTGTCCACTGAGGGATGAATGGATAAACAAAATGTGTCATATGCATATAATGGACTGTTCGTCAGCCTTAAAAAGAATGAAATTCCGGCACCTGCTCCCACATGGATGAACCCTGAGGACATTATAAACGAGAAAGCCAGTCACGAAAGCACAAATGCCATATGATTCCACTTACGTGAGGAACCTAGAATGGCCGACTTCACAGAGATAGAAGGAAGAATGGAGTGTATCTGGGACTACAGGGAGGGGACAACAGGAGTCAGAGTTTAATGGGGACAGAGTTTCAGTTTTGGGAAGATGAAAACATTCTGGAGATGGGTGGTGGTGACTGCACGACAGTGTGAATGAACTGGACGCCACTGACCTGTGCATTTAAAAAGGGTTAAAATGGTAAATCCTGTGTTAAGTGTATTTCACGACAATAAAAAAGAAAGAAAGAAAAAAGAAGCCAAGGTAGCAAGCAATACTCACAAGATATAGGCAATCACCCCGATGGACCAGCAGTCCACAGCTTTGCTGTATGGTTTCTGGGCCAGGACCTCAGGAGCTGTGAAATGACAAAGGAGAGACACAAGCCTGACAACTCAAAAGCTGAAGACATAAAACACTTCTTAGATTTTTCTTTTCTTTTTCTCTTTGCGGCTCAGGATGAACTTTCTGTCATTCTAAAAACTGAGTAGAGATAGAGGACCTATTTTGGGTGTTGGCTTTCTTAACTAGAAAAAAGTGAGAGCATTTGTGTGTGTGTGTGTGTGTGTGTGTGTGTGTGTGTGTGTGTGTAACTGGAGATTATCAGTCAAATTCAATCAGTCAATCAACAAATAGGAATAGGTAGCTCTCTCACGTCAGTGCTGTGCTAAGTACTACAGCTCAGCTGAGACTGAGTCGGGGACAGGTACACTTCACGGGAGTCTGGGGTGTGACTCCACCTAAAATTAACTCAGGGAAGCCTCTCTGGGCCCAGCACAGGGCCTCCCTGGGTGCCGTGGGGCATGAACAGGAAGCCTGTTCCTAATGCCTTCACAGAGCTCACAATCCAGGGCAGTGAAGACCTGAAATCTGGCCCCTGGGGGGCCTGGCCCAGGCCCGCTCTCAGCTCATTCTCTAAGGTTTGGGGTGGGTCTCCTGTCAAACAGCCTCTCCCCTGTCAAACAGCAAAAACGTTCCTTAATCTCCACTCCTCGCTTCTAACCCGAAGGTCCTCTAGCCCAGGGGTCTCAGCTTATTCTGTCCCTGTTCTCACACTTGCTATTCCAGGCCTTGCGTGCTTTCCTAAGCAGGACTAGGAACGCATACAAACTATTGCTGAATGTTTCTGGTTACGACGGTAAGAAATACCGGGGCGCCTGGGTGGCTCAGTCGGTTGGGCGGCCGACTTCAGCTCGGGTCACGATCTCGCGGTCCGTGGGTTCGAGCCCTGCGTCGGGCTCTGGGCTGATGGCTCAGAGCCTGGGGCCTGCTTCCGATTCTGTGTCTCCCTCTCTCTCTGCCCCTCCCCCGTTCATGCTCTGTCTCTCTCTGTCTCAAAAATAAATAAACGTTAAAAAAAAAAAAATTGAAAAAAAAAATTAAAAAAAAAAAAGAAATACCAACCACAGACAATCCCCAAATCTGCTTGTAGGTTTCGACCCCAATTCCTCCAAACTTCTGATGAGACTTTATTTTTTTCCTTTTTTCCCCAAGAGCAAAATAAATAGGTCGGTATGTCCTTTATTGGCTACATTCAGCCTCAACATGGTAGCAGAAGGAGACACAGAACTGTAACGCTGGGCAGCTCACAAACTGGAGAAGCGGCCCCTGGATACTTGGGAGCTGGCTGCATCTTCCTTGTCCCCACTTGTCCACACTTCCTTGTCCCCGTGCCTACTAAGAGCAGATTTCTCAGATGCTTCTATTACAGCAACTGACGAAAGGGAGCCGTTTACCACGGTAAGTGTCTCGCTGATTTAGGAGGCATGCTCTCCATGAGCTGATGTTCTGGTATGAGTGGTTACAAGGCAACAGATGGTGGGAGGTGACTGCATCTGCAAGGAGCTTATTTCTAAGCCTCCAGGGCCATCCACGTGGGCTGGTGGAAAGTTCAAAGGAGGCAGAGAAGGCTCACTGGTGACGCCTGACCCAGTGTTATCCCCCCAGCAGAACAGACGGCAGAATATCCTGAGCCCACAGCCAGGCTGGCAGGTAGGAGCCCTGGCTTCCACGTCACAGGGTCCGCAGGGCTCTTTAGGAAGACGGCAAGCCAGCCCGGCCCAGCCACTCCATGACACCAAATGTCAAACAGTGATGCAGGGGCAGCTAGAGCTCAGGGCAGGATTGGGGGCATAAGCTCTTGTGTCACACCAGGTATGACATGGCGACAGACATGCGGAAGGAGCCCTGAGAAGGTGCGAAGGCACCTCCAACAGCTGATTCCACAGTTTATAAGCAAAGATTGAGACGATCCACTGAGCCACAGTGTGTGGAGGGTAAGTGTCACAGCACCTGCAAAGCAGGCTTCACTCCTGGGAAGAGCTGATACTGTCTGTGTTCTTTTGCACACCCCATCCTCAGTTCTCTAGCCTGTGGGTGTGGGAGGGAGGACTCCTTAGAGAACCCCCTCCTCCCTCCTTCTCCTCCTTCTTCCTCCTCCTTCTCCTTCCTCTCTTCCCGCCCCGCCCCCCTTCCCTGACTGTTAGAAAGAAGGAAATTCTGGTCACCATCCATTACTCAGAAAACAAAAGAATGAAGAACGCGATGGCCCTCCAGGAACCTGTACATCCGAAGGCACCTGCACATTCAGCAGATCTACCTTCAGCCCGGCAAACAGACCTACATTTTGGAGAACCGTGCGAGACATGGCACGCACCTGAAAAGCAAGTGGCCGACTTTTAGGCAGCTTGGAACTGGGATGTTGCTTCCGATGTTTAGATTCTTGAAGCCACAGATGACATATCCACCATTTTCAAAACCAGAGATTTTGTTTAAATGGTAAAGTTTATAACATCACACATACAGTTTAAAAAAAAAAGATAAAGAAACGGTGTCTGGATCTTTCTCAGATGCTTCTATTCTTGCAACGGACAAAAGGGAGCCACTGACGGAGAGATGCCAGGATCGGTAGCATGGGTGTTGGGGGGAAAGTTCTCAATGATTAACAAGCAAATATCAAGGTAGCGATCCTGGGGGTGGAAGTCTGTATACCTGTGCCAAACATTTCTTGTTCTTTCTGGTGTTGTGTCTTCCCTAGGTCCTATCAACAACACAATAAACATTTTTTTAACCAATTGTTGGCAGGTAAATCGCTTGCCTTGGGGTGAAGTTCTGAACTGCACTTGAAACACACAGAGAGTGAAAGTCCTTGGATGTGTAATGTAACAATAAACAAGAGAAAGTAGATTGATTTGGAAATGATATTCTCACCAACCTAAAATAATTAAAGAATTATGCAATGGCAAACCACACTAACGTGTGTTGATTCCAACTGCTCTTTTGATTTGATTCGTGAAACCAAATGTTCTCAGGACATTGTTTGAACAAGCCTGCCTACATCCCTATAAATAGCTACTTTTCATCTCGTAGTGATTCTTGGAAAACACCGATTCTCAGGCAATATTCAAAACTCTCCTGACAATTTGAAACGGCCACCCAAATCGTGACGAACCTCTGGGATCTGCTGGGATATTTTCTCTCCTGCTCTCCTCTGGGTCCTACAGTGGGCTCCCCTTGTTTGGCCAACCTGTTGAATTCTCCTCACCTCCTACCCTTTCCCCGATCCTTTCAGCCTGGAGCCTGCAGTCTGTAGTTCTGCAAGAGTCCACTCTCGCTCTGATCTTGGGAGAGGCCAGGTTTCACTTTGAGAACTGGCCACACTCCCTTGTATTATGTTATTAATCTTATACCTTTGGCAAGAATTTGGTTGTATTTCTTTTTTGTTAATGTTTATTTATTTGAGAGAGAGAGAGAGAGAGAGAGAGCAAGCACAAGTGGGGGAGGGGCAGAGAGAGGGGGAGACACAGAATCCGAAGCAGGCTCCAGGCCCCGAGCTGTCAGCACAGAGCCTGACGTGGGGCTTGAACTCACGAACCGTGAGATCATGACCTGACCCAAAGTTGGATGCTTAACCGACTGAGCCACCCAGGCGCCCCTCGGCTGTAATTCTAAAATGTCACAGCCTCCAAGGTACAAACTCTCAGACAACAAATGCACACAGTCTCCATGGGGCCTCGGAGAGAGAGTGGGAAGGGTTCTCAGTCACACCCACCACAAATCCATCTTTCCCCCAACACCAGTCAGATGCCGAAGAACTTCCTAATGAAGGAGAAACAATTTTCTCTCCTGACTGTACCCAGCACAACTCACGTGCAGTGGGAGGGTGACAATGACTCTCGCCACCCCCACACCTTCTCACAGAGGGAGGCTTCGCACGGAAATAACTTAATTGGTGCTACTGACACTTGACAAAGAGAGCCGTCATTAACGGGCACTGCGGCTCGTTCGAGATGCCATCAGCGCCCAGGCAGAGCAGGAAAGGGCTCAGTCTCCTGGTACAGCGGAGACAGAAGGACAAGACTCCAGGCCGGAAGACACAGACGTTCCTCTAGTGCATCTCAACGCACAGTCCTGGGGGCCGTGAGCGGCAACAGACCGACCCGGAGGCGCCGAAAAGGACACACACAAGATAGGTAGCAGCCGAGGGGGAACAGCTCTACCTGGGTGACACGTGTTGGTTTCCCAGGTTTCATCACCAAACTCCCGTGACACGCCAGCCTCCTGGACCTCCTCCCCTCCCCTCTGTATCTCCTCCCTACCGTGTGAATCACACTGCCGACCACCACACTTGGTACCGCTGGACAGCGGGGACGTATCTCTGGTCTGGATCTTCAGGGCTTAGCACATTCTGTTTGGTTAACCAATGGTTACTCCCGACACGAAGTGAGGGGAGGAAACGGGCAGAATTAGCCCTATGCCTCTGTCTGTGGCTGACTGTGTAGTTCATGCCACTCTCCGTTTAAAACCTTTTCTCAAAGGGATTTCGGAATCACTACTTCTAGGGCTAATGGGCAGGAAAGACCTTCAGGGAAGTGATCTCTCAGAACCTCCTTCTCGGTCAGACCTTGGGGGTTAACGATTCCGTTTTCTTAGCTCTCCCTGGTAGAAAGAGCATTCCATTGGCCGGGTCGGTTTACTCCAGCAAATAGAAGTCAATCACGTGAACCACGCGGTCTCAGCAGGGCAGCCCGAGCTGCTGGAGATCTGTGTGGACAGACGGGGCCCTCCTTCTGAGCCCCACGCTCGTCTCATGCTGTTCAGCGAAACGGTTGGTTCAAAATTTGAAATAATTGAATTTACTGCTGTGAGACTCACGACCAACCCACTGTGGAAAATTCCACTTGGTGGGAAGCGTCCTCCAGGCCAAGCTGTTTTATATTGGTTGAAAGCAAGGGTTCCTGGTAAAGGAATTCAGAGATTCCAAGAGGAAAAAAAAAAAATTCAGAAACCTTTCATCTTGTTTTTGAAACAATTAAATTGCCCATTTTCCTTCCTGAAAGAGAGAGGAGCAAAAGGCTTAACCAAGTCTAACTGGAAGCAGGAAGAGGGGCTCTGTTGAAGCAGGGGTGGCACTCAACCCCCAGGCTCAAAGAAAACAGAAAAAGAATTTTCCCTTTCCCTGTGCTCTCAAGGGAGTGCTGAAGAGCAGTTTCTACAGAGGGAGGGGAGGAGATTGAGAATATCTCCCCCTGTTACCAGGTTCATGGTCAAGACCATCTGTTCTCCTCTATGGAAGTCTAAGTACCGCTGTACTCAGTACCTCAAAGTTGACCACCTCCAGTGGGTGAAGCAGAGGACACGCAGGAGGGGTGGCCTGGGGTGGGAGCAGCCCTCCATGCCAGAAAGTGGAAGCCCGGGACCCAGAACCATGGGACCCAGGCAGTGTTTCTTGCGTTCCTCAGTTATTTAACAGCTTGGGTTCCATATCAGGCACTGGCTTTGTGGTGTGAGGGAAGCAGACGTGGGCCCTATGCCATGGAGCACCTGTTCTCCTGGGTGCCGCGTGTGGACACAGCTGCAGAAGGAACGCCAGCCACAGCTGCCTTCTTAAGGAGACGATCAGACTAAGCCAGACAAGAGTGTGGCAAGATGGCACAGGTGTTGATCTTTAACCCTGAATACAGCCCTGAAAATACTGAACCTACTCTAAATAAAACTCCAAGTATCCAGGAAAGGATATATTACCTCCAACAGTCAAACAGTGGAGAAGGTGCAAATAAAAAGACTAGAGAACAGGAAAGACACGGGGTGGGGAAGAAAGGCTGTGGCTAGTAAGCTTTGAGCATATGCCCTTGTGTTGTGCTCTGAGAAGAAATTAACAGGTTTAAAGACGAAAGAGTGGGAAAGGTAGGAAGGACTGTTTTGTCATTAAATGGGAGGTAAAGATGTGAAATGGTTTCCTTTAAATGTGAAATGGATTTAGGTGGTTGTAACTTGAAACAACTTTAGTTGTCTGGAGTTAATTTTTTTTAAGTGTATTTATTTATTTTGAGAGAGCTGGAGAGAGTGCATGTGCTTAGGGGAGGGGCAGAGAGAGAGGATCTCAAGCAGGCTCCTTGTTGTCAGTACAGAGCCCTATGCAGGGCTCAATCGCACGAACCATGAGATCATGATGATCACGACCTGAGCCGGCAGCAAGAGTCGGATACTCAACTGACTGAGCCACCCAGGTGCCTCTGGATTTAAGAAGTTTTATTTATTTTTTAGGGTTTTTTTCTTTTAATGCTATTTTATTTTATTTTTGAGAGAGAGAATCTGAAGCAGGCTCCAGGCTCTGAGTTGTCAGCACAGAGCCCAATGCAGGGCTTGAACTCATGAACCATGAGAGTGTGACCTGAGCCAAAGTCGGACACTTAACCAATCCACCCAGGTGCCCCGGATTTAAGAAGTTTTAAATAGCCATGCACACTGGCTTTGCAGTGAAAGAAATCTAGGATCTCCCACTTACTACACCTGTGGATTTGGGCCAGTCATTTAATCTTGTTAAGCCTCCATTTTGTTCATCTGTAAAATGGGAACATTAACAGAGCCCAACCTTCAGGACTGTAATGAGGCTTAATGGAAACAATAAACATATAATAAGGTATAGTCAGAGCTAGTAGTAGTTATTATGTAAGGATGAAGAGTTGAGAGAACCATAGGATAAAAACAGAATGGAGATTTTATTATTTGTTAGAGTGAAGGATGGACAGTTCCTTGACATCACTTGGTACTTTCCCTTCATTCTTGCTTTACATAATGGAAATGATTTGTAAATGGAGATTTCCACCCTTTTGATCAGAGCCTTCAGAAATCAGAATTGAACTGGGCCCACAAGTGATGGGAGGGCATATCTGAGTACTTGAATCTTGGAGTCGGAAGGAGACTTACAACCCCCATACCAACCTCCTGCGCACTTGGGTCCCTTTGTTCACCGAGTTGTCGATCCTTTTATTCGCTTATTCACTGACACACTCATACATCCCCTCTAGGTCCAGGCACCATTCTAGACACCACAACCCAGGAACTGCCTGTTGATCATTACTGACGGTGCCCGGGCATGGGAACAGTCCACCATAATATCAAAGATTCCCACGATGGCTGAGGAACACTGGCTGGCCATGGTACCTTCATGGTTCTGCATTCACTGAGAGAAGAGAGTGACTGTACTCCTACATTCTCTCTCCCTGGCCCTCTGCCTTCCCCCACAGCATCCCACCCTCTCCTACCTCCAGGCCAGGTGTATCAAGATTACCTTCCCCATCACCCTAAGCTCTTTCCAATCTTTTAACCAGCAGCAAGGGGGCACTTCCCAGATCCAACCAATTCTTCTTTCCATTGGCCCCAATTATAATTCTTTTTTAAAGGGGAGTTAGAAAAATGTGTTCCAGAAGACTACTTATAAAAATGGGCATATCCTAATTTTTTCCCTAATTCTTTGCAGTGTATGAAACTCCTGCCTTCCCCCTACCTGCAGAGACAGAGCCAATGGGACACTAAGATTAGCAGCACTCTACCTTTCCTCGAATGTGCTTCTGTCTTTGGAAATGTGTTGGAAATGTCCAACCTGCCTGTGACATCAGCAAGAAGAGGCTGGCAGACAGGCTGCTTGCCATCCTGTGACCTAGTCCAAGGCTCCTTTGTGCCTCTTGCTGGCTGACCTCACCTCTCTGTGGAGGTCAAGGAGAAAGGCCCTCGACTTGAACTTCGTGTGTGTCACGACGAAAAGGCCCTAAGAGATGGGAGTCAGTCGTGGTCAGAAGTAGTAGAGACTTCTTTTACTATCACGGCTTTCCCCCAAGTGGCTCATGGAAGGAGATGGGATGGCCTGGATTCAAGTTCGGCTGTGCTAGCCAGGTTAGGCAATGTGATAGGGTCTTTACAGGGAGGAGCTTAACAGAGAAGTAGTGAGAGGAGTGATCTTCTAGTAGAGGGCTTTTAAAATCATTAGATTGCACACACAGAGTGGTGCCACATCTCTGCCATCTAAGATCCAGCAGTGAGTTGGAGGACAGAATTACAGGCTGAGCCCTGAGCCAATGTATCTCGGAGAATTTGTTATCTTTCTTTTTTCTTTTAAAGTTTATTTAGTTATTTTGAGAGAGAGAGAGAGAGAGAGAGAGAGAGAGAGAGAGAGAGAGAGGAGGGGCAGAGAGAGGGAGAGAGAGAATCCCAAGCAGGCTCCACGCTGCCAGTGTAGAGCCCAACTTGGGGCTTGAACTCACTAACCATGAGCTCATGACCCAAGCCGAAATCAAGAGTCAAACGCTCAACCAACTGAGCCACTCAGGCGCTCCAGATGTGTTCTCTTTCTATGCCTCAGTCTCTTGTCCTGAAGGTCACCTGCTATTTTGTCCTGAAGTTACGCCTTTGTGGAAAAGAATCTGAGCTCAAGTGAAGAGCTGCATGGGACTCTGCATTTTAGAGAGTGGGGAGGTGGGTGGGGTGGGGAGAAGGAATCCGTGCAGCACCAATTCATGTGGTGGATTAGTACAGAAGGCCTTAAATTGAGCTGTAATCCAGTTGCAACGAGTTGGAGAAGTTGCATGTTGGACAAGTGGTGAGAAGGCTTTCTTTTAATTTTTTTCTTAATGTTTATTTATCTTGGGGAGAGAGACAGAGGATGAGCAGGGGAGGGGTAGAGAGAGAGGGAGATGGAATCCGAAGCAGGCTCCAGGCTCTGAACTGTCAGCACAGAGCCCGACGCAGGGCTCAAACTCACGAACCGCAAGATCATGACCTGAGCCGAAGTCGGAAGCTTAACCGACTGAGTCACCCACGCACCCCAAGAAGGCTTTCTTTGAAACACTGGGAGAGAAAAACGACATTTCTGCCCAGCGGCTGCCTGTTCGGAGATGATAAATAAAATTCTACACATCAAGGAAAAGAAAATTCGGGCATCCATTTCTGGGTGGAGTTTGGCTTCAGGAAGAACTGATTACAACAGGCAGTATGAGCAACCATGCTTAGTCACAACTCTTTCTGTAAGCAGACTCTGCAGCAGGTGGGGTTAGACAAGAAAACACCAGTTAATGAGGGGCTTTACTACAAGCCTCTCCATAAACCGTGTGGCTTCACCAAGGTTTGGAGAACTGTAGCCTGGATTGCCGGCAATTAAAAATTCAGCTGAAACACAGACTCGTTCTTTGCCTGTGGTTTGCCTTCAACCCAAAGTCACGGAAGTTAAGAGGAGTAGGGCTCTCTTTGGCTAGCTCTGTCCTCGGCCGGACAAGTTCCCTTGGGAAGCTTTCTCATCCTTCCCTCAGAGTTGTAATTTACTAAAAATGCATCGCAAAACAGTGGCTTGCTCTGATTTTCCTAGTAGCCTCTTGAATTTTACCACAGGCATGAAAAGTCCCCACGAAAGTGCCGTCCTGGTTATAATTACCGTTCCGATCTGAGCTGGAGTACTATTCAAATGCTACCAAAGCCAGAATGTGGCCAGTGGGTGGAGGGGTGAGGCTAAGGAATGGGAAGGGAGTGGAAAATGGGAGGGCAGCTGGTGTTCTAAAATGTGGGAGAGACTTGGAATTCAGTGGGAGGGAGGAAAGGAACTGTTCGGAGTTAAGGCAATTCAGGGCAACGTGGCAAGAAATAACCCTGTGATGTCGCCCTCAAAGGTTGTCCTGAGATCTAGCCTCTGCCGACACGGGTTTGTGACCACAGTGGGATGGCTACTTCGCTCCTCCTGAAGGCTGACAAGCTTCACTTCAAGATTAAGAGGACCTTTACAGGCATTCCGGTGTTTTGGGTTTTAGTCATTAAAAGAAAAAAAAAAAAAGAGTAAGTTCCAAAATGCTGCAAGGTTTCTTTCCCTCCTCGACACCACAGTGAAGTTTAGAAACCATGATACTCCATCACAGTATCCAGTATTTAGAGAGGAGCCGTTCAGAAATTGCAGAAGGGTGGAGACCCCTGGGTGGCTCAATCGGTTGAGCATCTGACTCTTGGTCTGAGTCCTTGTTTGGGCAAGCCCCCTCTCCAAGCCAAACGAGTCTGCATATTTCTTCCACACTCGATAAGAAGCAGCTGGGGACTCTGAGCCTTTGTTCTCCTGCTTGCCCACATCCATTACTCTCCTTGTCTTGGCCTGGAATTCTACTCTTCCTTCAAATCACGCCTCCTCCAAGAGTTTTTCCCTGGTCGTTCCAGGCCTTGCTGATTCCTCTCTCACCTGTATTTGTAATGTTGCTTCTGAAATATGTCGGTTACTTCATACTGCACACATGCTACCAAATATGGGTCTGTATCACCACTGGTCATACACCATTGGAGGGGCCCTCGGTGTTGGAGCGGCTCTAAGAGATGCCTGCAGTGGGACCCCCATACACAGGGATGGAGCGAGGCCCACATTCTCCTGCCATCAGTGATGTGATGTTCTGCAAGGGCCCTTGTTCTTTTAAAGGACATGTAACATCAGGGCAGCTGTTCAGGGTAAAGGATGAATTCAAGGGTGATCAGATCCCTTTGCCTTTTCAGGCACCGTGTGTGTGCTGGGATACGTGGGATAAACAGCTCTTTTTTCACTATTTATTCATAGCTAGAGAGCTCATTTAAATTGAAGTAATCTTGGGGCGCCTGGGTGGCTCAGTCGGTTAAGCATCCGACGTAGGTCATGATCTCACAGTTAGTGGAATCAAGCCACGTTGGACTCTGTGCTGACAGCCCAAGGCCTGCTTGGGATTCTCTGTCTCCCTTTCTCTGACCCTCCCCACTTGCATATACTCTCTCTCTCTCTCAAAATAAATAAATAAACAAACAAACAAACAAACAAACTTAAAAAAAAAAGTCATTTTGACATTGCCAAAGTTCACTATTTAGCTGAACAGTCATTTAGGCAACAGCCATAAGAACAACAAAAACAAAACAACAGTGCCCGTAAATTGAAATCAATACTTCTACCGAGAAGGAGTCTGAAGTTTGAACCATGGCTAAAAGCAGACAGCAACACTCTGCACCTGGCTCGGGCTCCTGGACAGCAAGGCCCCCAGAATCAGAGGAGTGCTGACTGGGACTGGGCTCTGCCCTGTTTAGATCGAGACTGGCCAGTAGGGATGAGGCGGCGGTTTCTTTGTCCAAGATCCCAACAGCGTCCTGATCTTGCAGAGATAAGCCAGTGTTGGGGGGGGGGGGGGGGGGGGTGGTGGTGTCCAGCCCCAGGGTTGACAGCACGCTGGGGTCCTCTTACAAAAAGCCACTTCACAGCATTACTCTGGCTGTCAGGCTCCCACCGGCTTAATTAATTAATGGTTCAATTAATCCATAATTCAAGGCCCCCAAAGCCAACGATCAACACCCAGTCACCATATTACCTGACTTAATAGCAACTGACACAAGGTACTTTCTCCAACTCAAAGTGCTTCCCAGGATACCACACCACTCTGGTTCCCTTCCTGTTTCACATGCTGCCTCTTCAGAGTCCCCGGGGCTCCAGGACTCAGCCCTGGGACCCTTCTTCTCCTCCTCCATCTTTCCCTGCCTCCCCCTTAGCCACTTCATCCAGGTTCACAGCTTCAAAATACATCAGCCTCTTGGGGCGCCTGGCTGGCTCAATCAGTTGAGTGTCCGACTCCTGATTTTAGCTCAGATCATGATCTCATGGTTTGTGAGGTTGAGCCCCATGTCAGGCTCTGTGCTGACAATGTGTAGCCTGCTTGGATTCTCTCTCTCCCTCTCTCTCTGCCCTTCCCCTGCTCTCTCTTTCTCTCTCTCTCTCTCTCTCTCTCTCTCCCTAAAAATAAATAAATAAACATTTAAAAAAAATACATCAGCCTCCAAATACGATCCATCCTCATTATTCACGGATTCTGCACTTTTAATTCGCCTACTCACTAAAATTTATTTGTAGCCCCCAAATCAATACTTGCCGTGCTTTTGTGGTCACATGTGGACATGAGCAGAGAGGCTCAAACTGAGTTTCCAAAGCTCACGTTCCCTGCTTAGAGGTCAGACAAGGTGACACTCTGCCCTCCTGTTTCGCCTCTCACACTACAAACAAGTATCATTTTCATGGTCTAGCTGCTGTCATGTTTTTTACATTTTTGCGCATTTTGTAGATTCATGGTTTAAAACAGCCCCCAAGTGCAGCGATGAAGTGCCGTCTAGTGTTCCTGGCACAAGAAAGTGGAAATGTGCCTACAGAGAAAATATGTGGCTAGACCAGCTTCACTTAGGTGTAAGTTATGGTGCTGTTAGCCATGAGTTCATCGTTCACGAATCAAGAATATATATTAGGGGCGCCTGGGTGGCTCAGTCACTTAAGCATCTGACTCCAGCTCAGGTCACGATTTCGCAGTTCGTGAGTTTAAGCCCTGCATCGGGCTCTGTACTGATGGCTCGGAGCCTGGAGCCCGCTTCGGATGCTATGTCTCCCTCTCTCTCTGCCCCTCCCCTGCTCATGCTCGGTCTCTCTCTCAGAAACAAAAATAAACATTAAAAAAATAATATATATTAAATAAGATGTCGTTAAATAGAAATACGTATAAAACAAGGTCATGTATCCATCAGTAGATGACAATGCTGTGACCAGAGACTCACAAGGACCCTAAACCTCTATTTCCCGGGTAACAGTAGGTCAGTATTTACTAGTTCAGTGCTGGTGGTGACGTTACAGAGCATAACTACTACGTGTGATGAGAATCAACTATATCTTGTTGCAGAGAGGACCTCTTGAGAGAACTCCAGACTTACAGTCCAACCGCCTTCTGGACCTTGCAAACTTTAACAAATCAAAATCCGAACCCCTGGTGATACTTCTGTAGCCTGCTCTTTCCACAGACTTTGACATCTAAAGTAAAGGTAACAGCCTCCTTTCAGAGGCTCAGGCCAAAAAATACCTTAGAACTATCATTGGCTTCTCTCTCTCAAGCCCTACTTTTAATTTTTCAGAAAATCTTCATGAAATTACCTTCAAATTTTTTTCTGGAATCTGATACTTTCTTACCACTTCCACTCTGCCAACCTAGCCCAGCTCCCACCATTTCTCACTTGAATAATTCCAGAGCCTTCTAACTGGCCTCCCTTCTTCCACCCTGGCCTTGCACCCTGGCATCTCTCCTAATCCCCACCTGTCTCCTAGAGGGATCCTGGTACAGGTCAGATCATGCCATGCCTTGTCTCAGAACCCTCCAATGGCTCCCCACCACCCTGAGTAAAAGTCAGGGTCTTGACAATGACTTCTAAGTCCTGGTCTGCACATGCTCTGCCTATTAGTTCTCTGACTTCATCTTCTACTGCTCTTCTCTTTGTTCACCCCACTCCTGTTGTTCTCCCACATACCCCTGCCTCAGGCCCTTTGCACCATTCTTGGAACGCTTTTCCTCCAAATAACAACATGGCCAGCTCCTTCACTTCTATCAAACCTTGACCCCACTGTCACCCTCTCAGTGAGGGCTGCCTTGATTACTACATTTAAAATTGCCACCCCCTACACACACACACACACACACACACACACACACACACACACAACTATTCTCTTTCCTGCTTTATTTTTCTTCATAGCACTTGTCAACCTAAGATATTAACAGACTTAGCTGTTTGCATACAGTCTGTCTCCTTCTCGCTCAAATATAAGTACCTTGATTGAGGGCAGGGACTTTTATCTGTTTTTCTTTTCTTGTTTTTTTAATGTTTTATTTATTTTTGAGGGAAAAAGAGCATGAGCAGGGGAGTGGCAGAGAGAGGGAGACAGAGGATCCGAAGTGGGCTCTGTGCCCAATGTGGGGCTCGAACTCATGGACCACGAGATCACGACCGTCATGACCTGAAGTCAGATGCTCAACTGACCAGGCCACCCAGGTGCCCCCTGTTTTTCTTTTCCTTTCTACTGATGCATCCCCAGTCTCTAAGAACAGCAGGTAGGCACTAAATACATAATCCTGGAATGATGAATAACGTAGCACTTACCAGACATTATTCAATTTACTGGTTTTCCCTCTTTTTCTCACAACACTGTGAGCATTTTAAAGTCTGAAACTCTGGCCCTACACATTCATATTCTTAACACCAAACCACTGAGCACAGCACATAAACTTAATAAATGCATGCTGAATGAATGGGAAAAGAGGAGACAGAGAGAAATGCTAATTTCTGCGAACCTTGGGTTTTTACCAGTTTAACAAGCATTTGTGCAAAGATGAGTAAGATAGTCCCTGCCCGAGAAAAACGTGTGGTGCGGTGGGAAAGGGACACCGGTGCATATGGACCCCGATGCAATGATGTAAAAAGGGTCAGGAAAAGAACTAGGATGACAAAAGAGAGAATGGGTGTTGGGAAAGCAACCAAAAGGGGGCAACATGTTAAGTTGGGCTTTGATGGCTGAATATCAGGAGTTGGCCATGCAGACTGAGGGGGCAGGGGAGGAAACAGCCCGATCTCTGTTGCTCACTGCCCGAGGTACGTCTACAGGTTATAAGCTCCCCCAGTGTCGCCCCTTCCTTGCTCTAAGAGGCCTTCCTAGGCAGCTCAGTGCTCAACACACATGAATGAGCAGAACCACTACATTCGCACCCCTCCCCACTCAGAGTAAACTCCGTATCTGACAACAGCGTTACCTGATGGCCCCACTGGCCACCATTTAGGGTAGAAAGAGCAAGGGCCACATATAAACATGCTTCCCAGTTCCCGGACTCGTCAGTGTCTGACATCTAAGCAGAACCAGACCACTCGAATGACAGCCACTTAGAAACCCAGAGAAAGTGCCATTCCTGGGTTCTGCCAAGACGCAAAGAAGCAAAAATCCATTTAGAAAGTGCTGGAGCTTTCCAACATCAGAGGCAAATATGAGAACAGTGCGATGTGTATGTAAATACGGACACTTCTGCCGGAACATTTGAACTGCAGCCCGAGAGTCGGCCTCCTGCCGGGGGGGAAGCGGGGCGGCCACAGAGCCCTCAGCTTCTCGGCCGCGGTGGCCAGGGCAGCGGACCACACAGAAGGTGGCAAAGCCATCCCGGCAAGGAGCGTGGACAGCGCGCCCTCACAGGCCTTTTCATTTTCTGGGGTCTGGGAATTGCCACTGTTGGAACGGGCCTTCTCCCTCCCCATCTTTGAGGACAAACGAGAAGAAGCGTATCTTCACTTTTATCTGCCGCCCTCCTGGCGGCCGGGACTGACCCGGAGAGAGTCCACATACCTGCCGCACACGCTCCTGCTCCCGTCACACCCCCACGCCCCTGGGGCACACACGTGCGCTCTCGCGTGCATCTCCCACCACGGCCGTGATTCCCAGTCCCCCCGATGGGGTCCACTCCGCTGGCCCAGACCTGAGAGCACTCAGGGTACCGCTAATCTCATCAAGTCCTGTGCCACACCGGCTCCTCTGCCATCAGAAGAACCTCCCCGGCTCTGCCCAGCGCACACACCCGCCAGGGACACGATCCCCCCCTCTGCCCGCCCCACCCCGCCCGCCCCCCCCCCCCCCCCCCCCCCCCCGAGTCCGTGGCTTCCCTTCCTGTTATTCTCCGTTCCCCTCAGCCTGCTCTTCTCCCCTCTCCTTTGAGCACCTTTGCAAATGAACCGGCTGCGTCATAACACCCGTGTTATGCCAGCACCTGAAGGGCCAGGAAGGGCCCCAAAGGGCGTTTGGAGTTTCCCACAATGCTCTGGGGCCCAGGCTCATCAGGTGGGAGGACTGCTTTCCTCAGCCTGCCTGGGGGATCACGCGGCTGCACCTAATAACAAACAGGAATGATGCCAGTCACAGAACATTCCCTCTCCTCTTTCAGGGCGAGCTTCCTGTTCTCATTAGGAAAAGCCATCATGGTTTGTACAATGAGAATTCAGCCTCGGTCTCTATTTTCCAGAAGTCTTTTCCAACCCCATTTTTTTCCTGCTCTCAGACATTCCCGGTTTATATCCTTTTCCCAGGATTTTCCCACTTGAGAGCTTTAGCACAAATGGATGCTTCTGCCTGGAACACTCTGTCCCCTAACATTCCCAAGGCTGTCTACTTCTCCACATTCAAGCCAATACCCAGGTCTCATTCCTGTGCCCTTAACCGTCCTAGTCCCCCTCCTCGCCATCACCTTGCTGCTCTGTGGCATGTCCTCATTTGAGTTTCTCCATAGCACTTACCGTGGCCTGAAACAACCCTGTACTTTGTCTGTTGTCTGTGACTCCTGACTAAAACATAAGCTTCATGAGGGCAGGCCTGCTGTCTGACTCATGTACAGCCTTCACCCCAGTGCCCACAACAGCAGCTGGTCCATAGTATGCGCTTCAGTATACATTTGCTGAATGAATGAATACATTCATGTAAGTCAACGTCTCGAAAACACAAACGGCACCGATGGCCTTTCTCCAGGTCCCCAGAAGACACAAGATGATTCTCAGTATGCGAGTGTTCGGTTCTTGTAGCCCTTTCTGCGCTCTGTATGTTTGGTACGAGGGCCCTGGGGTTCTGATTTTAGGAAAGACTTTAATTCTTGGCTTCTCCAGTACAGATCAGGACTGGCTACTTCAAGAGAGTGACTTCGACAAGGCATGAACCAGATTCCTCCTATCGATATTCTCTTTCTGGCCGCTTCTATCTCAACATGTTTGTGTCTGCACTTCATGGTTATCTCAGTGTCTCACTGTAAATCATTGGAAAACACAGATATGGAGGCACTATTTCTGGCATCAGAACGTGGGAATTCATCCAATCAACTCCTGGCTTCCACCCAGGCCCACACCCCAATGAGACAGGATTTCTGCCCGACTATTAAAAGGTTTCAGGGGAAATCGCCTCTCTTCTAACTCGTTCCAATGTCTCTTGGCCTTTTATTCTCCACTTAAGGGGAATGAAGGCAGCTGCGATCATGTGCCAGGGCTGAAGTGCTTAAGACCAAAGAAGCTGATATGGACACCCACACTGTGCTTACCAACATAGCCCGGGGTGCCACAGGCTGTGGACATCACATCTCCTTTGCCCTCCATTTTTGACAGTCCAAAGTCACTGATCATTATTTTCGATTCCTCGTCTTGACTGTAGTACAAGAGGTTTTCAGGCTAGAAAGAAAAAAAGAAAAAAAACACTGACAAAGTGTGTTTAAATATGGGTTAATTGTGGGAGACTCACGAAGCCACAAAGCCTAACCACAATTTAAGGATACGCTTGACTCGGGACACAGCGAATGCAGTAAGAAAAGCCGTGTTTAATAGGAGTGATGAAGGGGACACTGCACAGTTTGGGGCACTTAGAGGTTTTCAAGAAAAGTGAGTCCCTTTGTCTACTTTCAAAAAGTGAACCATACATTGGGGCTGCCTAGAGAGCCCCTAAGACTTGTCAATTTATTTCCTGGGTCAGGGGAAAGGGAGTTCCCAGAAATGAAGTCACTTCTGTAGGTGCTCTTCCATTTCCTTGTTCTTTCTTTCTTTTTTTAATGTTTATTTCTGAGAGAGACAGAGACAGAGACAGAGCGCCAGTGGGAGAGGGACAGAGAGAGAGAGAGAGGGAGACACAGAACCCGAAGCAGGCTCCAGTCTCCAAGCTGTCAGCACAGAGTCCGACGCGGGGCTTGAACTCACGAACCCTGAGATCGTGACCCGAGCAGAAGTTGGACGCTTCACCGACTGAGCCACCCAGGTGTCCCCCACCCCTGCCCCGTTCCTTTTTCCTGACCCCTTTAGCAACCTTTCTCGAACCCAGGGTCTCTCTCCCTGCCCTCCGTAACGGCCCATGTCCTGCGGCTCTGGCAGATGCGTTGCGTTTTCCCCTTTACTGAGCCAGCTGACCCCTGCTCGCTGGGCTCCCTGGGAAACAGAGGGATGTCATCATGGATGAATCGTGTCCAGAGATCCAGCACTTTGTAGCCACGTGTCCTTAAGTGCCCTGAGCTTCTGGTTGCCTTTTCGGGAAAACACGGGTCGTGGTGGTTCCTCGTTTGCTTCCCTGAATGGGGAAGCTGGAGCTGGATGGAATGGGGAATGCTGGAGCTCAGATGGTAGTAACTCAGGACACATGGCTGAGGCCTGACCACAGCTCCTGTCTCTGCTACAGTCCTGCACAGCAGGGGCACCTCCATGGCAGCTGCACAGGAGGGGTAAGGGGAGGCAGACGGGTGGAGCAGGGAGACAATGAAGCTTTATTTGCATAGTGTTTTATGAAAAGTCAAGGTATCATTCTTAGAAAAAAAAAGGGGGGGTGGAGCTTGTGGAGACCGAGGGAGATGTCCCAGCCTCAGGGCTGCACCTGTCCTGCCCAGGCAGAGCCTGACCACAGAAGGGCTGCCTCAATTAATGATGTTGTCCCTGAGAGACACAATGCTGAGGACGGACACCACTCCTTTCCCCCAACTCAGGAAATTCCAAAGATTTGCCCAGTGAAGAAGCAATCACTTCTCTGATTTACGTTCAACCTTAAAAGAAACACAACAGGGGGCAGCTGGGGGGTGGCTCAGTTGGTTAAGCATCTAACTCTTGATTTCGGCTCAGGTCATGATCTCGGGGTCAGAGGAATGGAGTCCTGCGTGGGGCTCTGTGCTGACAGTGGGGAGTCTGCTTGGGATTCTCTCTATCTCTGTCTCTCTCTGCCCCTTCCCCACTCACTCACTCTCTCTCTCTCTGTCCCCCAAAATAAATAAATAAATACACACATACACACACATACACACACATACCACACCAGGAGGAATCTGAACTGGGCAAGCCACTTCCCCACAGTTTCCTGTCTGGCTCTCCTCCCATCCCCAAGAGTGATTGAAGCAAGAGTCTCTTGTCAGTGGTTTGCGGTGGATCTTTGGTTTCTGAGTTGTTGAATTTTACCAACTCTTCTTTCATTCTCTCATCTGGTGGCAAGGGCTATTTAGATTTGAGATGGGCCTGGAACTTCTGGATCTTAGAATTCACGGGGCAATTCTGAGCTGTAGCCATTTCTGTGAGGACATTCTGAGAAGTGTTCAAGACCCATCCCCCTGCCCCGCCTTGACCAAACTATAGTCGGGCTCCCCTGAGTCCTCTTCTAGGCCTCGGTTTTGGCCTTCTGTGTCCCTCCTGTCTTGCTGGGGCTGCAAAGTCCAGTCTTAGCAAGAAACCTGCTAAGTCAGAATAGACAGAACCCCTCACTCTTGATATCTGGCCAAGCTCTTTACCTTCCACCTTGGATGTTGTTAAAGAAAATGTATTCACACACTTGGTAAAGACAGTAAGGAAGACTTTATTCGGGACCACTGCAATGGGATTCTGCAGTAGGAGAGGAAGAGTGGACTCAAGACCTAACACAACAAGGAAAAGTGGAGATTTATAGCCCAGGATCAGGGTGAGGGTCAGTGAACAGAAAATTACTAAGAGGTGGGGCGCCTGGGTGGCTCAGTGGGTTAAGTGCCAACTTCAGCTCAGGTCATGATCTCACGGTTTGGGAGTTCAAGCCCTGTGCTGACAGCTCAGAGTCTGGAGCCTGCTTCAGATCCTGTGTCTTCCCTCTCTCTCTCTGCCCCTCTCCCACTCATACTCGGTCTCTCTCAAAAATAAAATAAACATTTTACAAAAATTAAAAAAAAAAAAAGAAAATTACTAAGAGGGAACATCAAGGGTGGGGGGATTCTGGCTATGCCAATTTCAGAGGATCCTTGCTGAAGGCAGGCCAGGGTGGGCAGATATGAAAGGTGGAAGATAAAGAATTTGATCAGATATCAAGGGTGGGGGATGTTCACCAAAGTGGCTCAGTGGGATTTTTTTTTTTTAATATTTGTTTATTTTTGAGAAAGCGCAAGCGGGGACAGGCAGAGAGCAGAGACAGAAGATGTGAAGTGGGCTCTGTGCTGACAGCAGTTAGCCCAATATGGGGCTTGAACTCACTAACTGAGAGATCATGACCTGAGCTGAAGTCAGATGCTCAACCCACTGAGCCAGCCAGGTGCCCTGGCTCAGTAGGATTCTTGCTCAGCCTGGACTACATGGGCAGAGCCAGTGCACTAAGGACAGAGCCCAAGGATGGAACCTGGCCAGAAGGAAGAGAACCTGGTCAATGGAGAGAGACTGCCAATGTCTAAGTTCTTGGCCAGGCTTTAGGAAGGATCCCTCCATCCTTGATACCCCCTCTTAGTAGGTTTCTATCCACAACCGTCATTCTGCTCAATGGCTATAAGTCCTCACATGCCCTTGATGATTTTGGAGTTGAACCCAATTCTCTCCCCTATTGTGATACCCTTCTTGCAGTAGTCTTAAATAAAGTCTTGTCTTAACAAGTGTCAAAATAACTTTAACAGAACACAAAAGAAAAAAAAAATACTACCCTTCTCCTAAAATCATAACACAAAAAGGAATGACACATTCACAGTGACGTCGATCCTGTGGATGAAGCATGAGATTAGAAGAAAATCAAATGCACACTTGAAGGTGCTTTCAATGAGTTTGAAAAGAGAACAAAATGGCCCAATCAATAATCAAAATAAGAATAATGCTTAAAAAGCAGGCCAAAATAATCTAATCAAAAGGTGCCTGTGGTTCATGATTTGTCTGAATGTTGAGATCATCTTTTGATGAACAGTAAGGATCTGATCATGGGGGCAGAGAGGACTTTTCTTAAGTTTCTGATTTTTTTTCAAGTTTATTTATTTTGAGAGAGGAAGAGCACACACACATGTGTGCATGTGCATGTGAGTAGGAGGTGGGGTAGAGAGAAAGGGAGAGAGAGAACCCAAGCAGCCTCCACAATGTCAGCATGGGATTCCTCTCATGAACCATGAGATCATGACCCGAACCCAAATCAAGAATCGGATGCTTAGCTAACTGGGCCACCCAGACTCTCCTTAAGTTTCTGACTTTTAATCTTCCTGTCCCAATGATCTCATGCTCTTAAACAAGGTTGCATCTAGGCAAAAGACTGCATGGAATCAAATATCCCTCCTTTGGGTCAATTACCAAGGAGGGTTAAATCGGCTGGTCATTCACAACTTAGATAGATACCTATCTACAACCATCTCAAGACTCAGTCAAGGCAGCAGGGCTTTTCTTCAGGGGAGTCAGGCAACAGGAAAGTGGGAGAGAAGACAGGCTCAAGGGCAATCCAGGTGGAGGCCCCCAGCTGGCAGTAGGAGTGCTTGGTCAGGTGGGAGGCACAGAGGGGATCTCACAATTCTGCCTGAGGTCCCAAGAGGCCCAGGACTCACCTGAAAAAATATTATTCTTTATTTTGTGACATCGTTGCAAGACAACTGATGCACAATACTGGAATTGGAAGGTCAATGCCAACCCGTTAACAGTTCGCATAATAAGAGGGGCACCTGGGCGGCTCAGTTGGTTAAGTATCTGACTCTTGGTTTTGGCTCAGGTCATGATCTCAAGGTTCATAAGTTCAAGCTCCACATCAGACTCCATGCTGACAGTGCAGAGCCTGCTTGGGATTCTCTCTCTCCCTTCCTCTCTCTCTGACCATCCCTTGCTGTGCTCTCTCTCTCTCAAAATAAATAAACTTTTTAAAAAGTTCACATAACAATCTTTAATTTAAAAAAAAAATTTAATGTTTATTCATTTTTGAGAGAGACAGAGAGACAGAGTGCAAGCGGGGAAGGAGCAGAGAGAGAGAGAGAGGAACACAGAATCTGAACCAGGCTCCAGGTTCTGAGCTGTCAGCACAGAGCCTGACATGGGTGGGGCTCAATCTCCAGAACTGTGAGATCATGACCTAAGCCGAAGTTGGACGCTTAACCAACTGAGCCACCCAGGTGCCCCAACAGGCTTTTAAAAGATCTGAATCGACACTTCCTATAAAGTTTATATTATACATAATCACCCTCCTAATCCAGTGATTCTCAACTGGGGGCAATTTGGCATCCCAGGGGAACATTTGGCAATGTCTTTGGTTGTCACAACTGCAGGAGTCTATGCGCATCTAGTGGGTAGCAGTCAGGGATGTGGCTACACGTCCAACAATGCATAGAACAGCCCCCCGCGGCAAAGGACACACTGCAGGGGCTGAGAAGCCCTGTCCTAATCTGAGGGGTCAGTTAGTGGGCACTTCCTGTCTCAGTCTCTCATTATCTCTAGTAGCTTCCTGGGGCAAGATGACACAAGAGTACCTTGCTGGAGGGAGGTGGAGGTGTATTCGCAGGGGCATGGCGGTATCCCAGACTGCGACCTAATCTTTTATTAGTCTGATCATGTTCTCTATTGCTCTGACCTGGATCATACAGTTTGTTTTCATTTTCTAAGATATTTGTGAAAATTTACTATCCCAACCCCAACTCCTGCCACATAGGTCAAACTCCCTTGTGCCTCTGAAAAGCAATGACGAACAGTCCTAACATGGCAATGTTCTCTCTGCGGGGACAAGCCTGGCGGTCTCACAGCTGCACCAGCTGGGAGCTACAAGCACTTCTCTGAAAGCGCCATGTGGGCGTAGACAGCTATGACTCCTGCACAGCCCATCTGCCTTTCGAAGGGGGAATAAACACAGTCACGCATAACATGGCCCCTCTAGGAATGTCATCTGAGTGGGAATTATTTCTATCAAGTACACACAGCCAGCGCATCGCATCACACCTCTGTGGGCATCGCACTAACTTGTTCAGAGACCTGCCTCCTGTGTTCTGGAAGCAGAGAATCGGCATTTGGTGAGGGCACAAGAGAGCAGAGCAGGCACAGAGGCGCCAAGTGGGCTTAGTGAGCCCTTACTTAGCCCCGGAAAGGACCTCCGGGTCCTGAAGATTAGCTAATTTGTGCCCACAGCCATTTCAGCCATCAAGAAGCCTGCAAAGGGCAAAGTCTGTAAGGACCCCATCGACATTCACAAACACCCTTGTCCGGAAGTTCTCCACGAGTAATCCCAGAGCAACATCAGGATCACCTAGAAATCCCTTAGAAATGCACATTCCCAGGCCCACTGCAGACCTATAGAATCGGAACCTCTGGGGTGGGGCAAGCAATGGCCCTCCAGACAATTCTGATGCAGGCTAACATTTGGGAGCCACTATTCTGGTTGCTGGAAAATAATATAGAGAAGAGAAAACTTTACAGTGAGACCTTATGAAGAGAAAAGCTACACCATGTTATACCTTCACACCCAGTACTAGATAACAGGCAGATGCCGAAATTCTGTTTTAACAAATGTTTATGGTTTGTTCTTTAAATTGATTTAGATTTCACACAGTCACGCATAGCATGGCTCAGTACATTATAATCCCTGTGTTTTTGATATGAGCAGCGGGTATGTGGGCTGGGGTGGAGTTTCTATCTTGACAGGTGCAGGGAGCCCTGGGGCCTGGACCTGTGTCCGCTGTTGAACGAAGCCACATTACAGCCTTGGTGAACAATGTTGCCTTTTGCTGTTCCTCAAATCAATGTGTTCGATATCTACTCTTGATAGCATATGTTGGATATCTGCCCTTTGGTATCTATACTGAGCCAGGGAGGGATGTGATGCCAAGATGCCCAAGTAAGGCCCAGGTCCTTCAGTGCTACTGGGTGAAGGGTCAGTATGCCAACACCTCATCAAGGACAAGTAAGACTGGGGCGCCTGGGTGGCTCGGTGGGTTAAGCATCCAACTTTGGCTCAGGTCATGATCTCCCAGTTTGTGAGTTTGAGGCCCGCATCGGGCTCTCTGCTATCAGCATAGAGGCCACTTCAGATGCTCTTTCCCTCACCACTCTCTGCCCCTCCTCTGTTCTATCTCTGTCTAAAATAAATAAATGTTAAAAGAATCTTTTATACAAAAAAAAAAAAAAAAGAACAGGTAAGCCTGTGACCTACAGGACGCTGGGGGATGGCTGTGATTGTAGGTTGTTTAACCCATCTTTCCCAATAACCTTCCATTTCCTTTCTCGTGTTATGTCCTCCACTTACTTGCTCCCTTTCTTTTACACAGTGTACTGTGCTGAAATGGGGCCAGAACTGGGAGAACACTGTGAAAAACTGTATTGGGAGAAGGGTTATCATGGCCTCTGTGTCTTGAACAAAATTACCTTTTAGGTGGGCTTGAAGCAATACACAACCTATCTCCCTGTAGCCCTTTGGCTGCATAGCAGTTATAAAATCTCCCAAATGGTGGCCAGCCCCTCATCATCTTTCAAGCTACCTCTGGCTCCCAATGGCCCTGACAACTAACAACACAAATGCCTCCCATTCATTCCACCCACATCTCCATCAAGGCAACCTCAGCCATCTTCTGGAGCCAATCCCCTTGGACAGGTGTACTGTGGGTAGAAGAGCTGCTGGAAGATGTTGTTAGGCGAACGCCTTACCTTGAGGTCCCTGTGGACAATGCCCATTCTATGGAGATAGTAGACGGCATCCAAGACCTGGCGGATGAGGGTGCTGGCATCTTTCTCTGTGTAAAATCCTTTCTCCACTATCCGATCAAACAGCTCTCCACCGGATACGCTGTTGTTGTTTTTTAAAAAAAAAAAAAAAGAAAAAGAAAGAAATAAGAAGTTTGAGAGGACCTATTGAATTGTTCAGGGAAAGCCATCATTAAGAGATGTCAATATGACAGAAGAACCAAATTGGCTTCCAAAAATATTCATTTTCAGATTTAGGTTTTGCCCCATCTATGCCCCAGAAGCTATACCAGGGAAGTGTTTCTATTTCACGATGGTATAAGCATCCAGAATGAAATAAAGAGAATAAAAATAAACCAAGACCCATGGACTAGCCCGGCCTGAGAAGTCTTCTGGTCTTTGCATCCATCCTGCTATGACAATGTAAAGTCAGAATAACTTTCCAGAATATTGGCATCATCAGATGTAGGGGGATGATGGATAGGATGCCTCCTTTGCATAAGAGAATATCCTTAAAGGTCTGGAAGGATAGGGGGTATGGGGGGCAGTGTTGTGGGCAAAGCAGTAAACAGCCAACAGGATGTTTGGGCTCTTGACCAAGTTCCGCCCCTAATATGCTGAAGGCATGGGCATTCCTTGAATCTTTGGACCTCAGTCTTTTTATCCGTAAAATAAGGGGGTTAACTTGGTCAACCATATGCAACACTGGCTTTCAGAACCTGAAAGCTAATTGTCATTTACAAAAAAAAGAAAGAAGAATGACACCCCATTACATCATCTGCACTGTAAATTAAAAAATATTTAATTTTAATTTGCTTTGAGTTTCACATTGCACTTAACGTTTTCTTCGTGTTTATTATTTATTGCCTAGGTTGTCAAGTCAAAATGCCCTGGAGGGCAACCCTTATAGCCCCTTCAGCTCTGATAGTTAATGCTGTTCTGGGTTTAACAAAGTGACAGAATCATACAATTCTGAATAGGAACAGTTGAACACTTTAGCCTTCAAATTCTTAGAACATATACTTCTCTAAGAAAAACAGTGCTTCTTTCAGATAATTAAGCCATCTCAAATATTAGCTTCAAGAGATATATTAATACTATTCTCTTTTATAAAAAGAAACAGAATTTCCAAAAGCAAAATGAAGACTTATTTGAAATATTAAACTCATAAAACAGTTTCACAAACCACTCTTTCAGCTTTAAGAGATGTAGTATAAGCCATGCCCTAGCAGTAACACACCCACACATACACAAACACATGAAGCTAGGATTCATTTTCTGCAATTCATGACAATTAATGTGCAATATCTGATCCGTCAAAACCTTCCTCTTAAAAAGCCAACAAAGAAAACCAATCGTGGCTATGAAAGGCCTAGGTGTTCGAGTCTCTCCCATTACCTAGAGTCATTCTAAGCGATGTTGTGCTTGGATAATGTCTCGTTTCCAAAGCAAACAGCAATCGAAATAAGAAAAGGAAAGATGCTCAGGAGAAATAAGAAGCAATTCAAAGAGTGAAAAGAAATGGAAACATCAGGGGAGAAACTACCTTTTGATGACCGGGTTGTCCAAATGGTCCATCCTTAAGGAAACCAAAATCCCAAGACATCCCCTCTTAGCAGCTATACATCAAGCTCTCCCCAGTCTTCGTGTTTCTAGACCCTTCATGCAATGAGTTTCAGTGGAAGAACTCTGGAGACCTTGAGGATGTACTCTGGAAGACGCCCAGCTGCCAGGGCAAGGGGGAACCTGTGCATATTCACCTGGAGGCATTCACTTCAGGTGATGATCTGTTCGAGCATTCATTTAAGATTTACTGGGTGCCCACTATGTGCCACCTACCATGAACCACAGGTGCCAATCAAGGCAGCAGCAGCTGTGAAGAAGGAAAGGTCTGTTTTGATCGTGCCCCTCCTCATTCTCCACCATTGGCCCACCTTCCAATAATGGCTCCCCTTCTGAGTGTTCCAGTGCTTTCTTATCACCGGTTCTGCTCACACCCTCTGCTCTGCAGGCTACCAGAAGACCTCAGGCAAGAATGCGCACCCCCTTCCTCTACCCCTGCCTCCTGCCCTTGTTACCCTATGACCCACCTTTACCAGATTCCCTCCTTCAAAACTGATCTTTCCTGCTTCCCATTCTCTCAAAGTCCTCTTTTCTCCAATGTGGTAAGTAAGGTATTAACGGAGGCTATTGAATCAAATACTTGTACCCTGATAGGGCAGCCATGCAGTAAGAATGGAAGCATCAGAGTTGAAAGGTAAGGTCCAGCTATAGCATGTACTGTCACAACCTCAATGCTCCGCACATTTGCTATTTCACTTCTGAAAGTTCAAACGGCACCAGGGTTTCATTGTTCTGAACACTGCTCAGAAAGTATTTGGTTTCCTTAGAAACCAAGGCACAGGAGAGAAGTCTAAACACTTGCCAAAACATAACAATACTCATAAAAATGCCTTAAAACTTGCAAATCGCTTTATACTCTTCAAAAATCTCCTTAAGCATACACTTCGAATGGCTACTGTTACAGACTGAATGTTTATGCCCACCCCACCCCCCATATTCATATGTCAAAGCCCTACCCCCCAGTGTGATGGTATTTGAAGACAGGGGCCTTTGGCAGGTATTTAGTTTAAATTTTTTTTAATGTTTATTTATTTTTGAGACAGAGAGAGACAGAGAATGAGTATGGGAGGGGCAGACAGAGAGGGAGACACAGAATCCGAAGCAGGCTCCAGGCTCTGAGCTGTCAGCACAGAGCCTGATGTGGGGCTCAAACTCATGAACCACGAGATCATGACCTGAGCCAAAGTCGGAAGCTTAACCGACTGAGCCACCCAGGCGCCCCAGCAGGTATTTAGTTTAGATGAGGTCACGAGAGTGGGGTCCCCATGAAGGGATCAGCGTCGTTATGAGAAGAGAAATCAGAAAGCCCAGTCCAGTTCTCTCCCCTCTTCTCCCTCTATCCCTCTCTCTCTCCTCTGTTCTCCCACCGCCACCCCCCCCCCCCGCCATGTGAGGACACAGCAAGCAGAAGGCCATCTGCAAGTCAGGAAGAGAGTCCTTAAAAGGAACCACATCAGTTGGCACCTTGAGCTTGGATATGTCAGACTCCAGAACTGTGAGAAATACATGTCTGTCATTTACGCTGCCCTGTTTCCAGTATTTGGTTATGGCAGCCTGAGCTAAGACACCTGCTTATTTCGAAAGCCATTTGTGAACAACCAGAATCCCAGACTCGCTGATGGGGAAATAAGAGTGGCGAGGGGGGTGTCTCATTTTCAGGCCCCTGGATCATGAGGAGGTGTTGACGGGCTGCTGAGCTGACAGGCTGCTTTCTTGAATCAAAACCCTTTCCCAAGTGCAAGGGTTAAAGCTCCATGTTAGAAATGCAGTTCTCCAATGACAGCCTGCCAGGCATCAGAATGGAGTTAGAAGGGGAGCAGTCAGGTGACTGGGGAAAGGGAGAAGAACCATCATGACGGATCCACAAATAAAATTAATTAATGGTGGCTCTGGGAGAGAGGTTCACTGGGGGATGTTCACATAGAAAGAGACTGGCTATTCAAGATTAAGGGAGAGGACAGAGATCATTAAAAAATCTCTACTCTTCTCAATTTAAACTTTGACATTAATTAATTTTTAGTATTTTAAGGTTTATTTATTTATTTTGAGAGAGAGAGAGAGAGAGGCAGAGAGGAGACACAGAGAGACAGAGAACCCCAAGCAGGTTCCATGCTGTCAGCACGGAGCCTGACGTGGGTCTTGATTTCTTGATTTCATGAACCGTGAGATCACAACCTGAGCTGAAATCAAGA
>NC_064809.1:11357963-11472639 GCF_023721935.1 Panthera uncia | reverse complement strand
AATTTACAGCAACCTGCCTTTGCGTTGAACTTGGGTTTGCTCAGTCTCTGATCTTCCTCGCTTATCACATTGTATGGCTATCACTGCATGTGAATTTTAAATACGCAGATACGAAATATTTTGATGTCACAGCCTCAACAAAATTCAGGTTATTTGCAAAATTTTAAGTAACGCGAATCTCCTCACATTAAAAAATCGTTGTCAAGAAACATAATTCCAAAGTCGCTGGATCAAGTACACTGCAAGTTCTGATTCCACTGTGGCGCACACACCCATACAGCGACGGGACCTGGTCAGCGTATCATGCTCTATTGTTAGTACCGGGTAGACTGTGCTGTTCTTTCCATGCACTTGAACTTCTCCATGTAGTTTCCACAGATGTTATCCCATTGTTTTAAAATTCACTGCTAATTATAATTTAAAATGTTTTCTTATCTTATAACAATATCTACACGTTTGTTAAAAGACAGCACTTGTGCTAATGCTGACACATGGGCTCCAAAAACCTATTCCTCTAGAAGTTAGGTATAATAAAATATGAAGAAGGCTGAAGGAAACCAGAATATGTCACCCCAAAACATGTCTCCTTGCCATAAAATATATTCTGAGCTGAGAGCAATTAAGCAGGAGATGTAGGAAAAAGTTCCCCCTTTTTGGTCTAAAGGCAAGAAATAAGTTCTCCTTTTACTGGAGACATACTCTATCAGCCCACAGACTGCACCAGAGGAATATGGCAACAATCCTCATTCAACTTCTCCCAAGTCTCTCTACCATTTACTGCCTCTGGCCCAAACTCCTTTGTTCCTGTCAAATCTTCACAAATACTGTTTGTGTAAAAGGTTACAAAGGCTTCAGGCTCTGATCACTCCCCCGGGTGAAGGATGTCAAGTACCTGCAAAAGTTCATTAACGGGTGTTGGCTTTCCTCCTGCTCATCTGTCTTTGTCAGGTTCATCTACAGAGCTGGCCAGGGACCCTACCAGGGTCAAGGAAAACTTTTTCTCCCTCTCAAAAGCCAAACAGTATAGGGCTGTGCTGTTAATTTTAGCGAGGGGTCTGAGAAATCTTCGCAGTAATGCTAGGATCATTAAAAAGCAGTGTTATAGCTAATATGCCTTGAAATTCACAAAGACTGTCACATAACTAGGCAGTGACCGTGGAAAAGAGCCAGGGCCATGGTTACAAAGCAAGATGGCCTTTGTGTGCCCCAGAGCAAGGCTGGTTATAAATGTGTTTCTCCAGAACCATCTCCCCCATTCACATTTAGTCCTAAGGAGAAGACAGTCTTGAAATAAGCAGGTTGTAATTGAGTGAGGCTAGAAGTGAAGCATTTTTCGACTGTGAGACCCCAAGGTCCAGATGGCAGATGTGTGTGTTTTTTCACCCAGCCTGGAGAAAGAAAGGCCTATCTTACAGGCCCTTTCCTCAATTAAGTCCCGGCTTGGCGGTGCCTGGGATTTCCCTCCTCCCACACAGGGCAGCCGTCCGGCTCCTGGGCCTGCGCTCTTAATCCTCACCGCTTCCCTTGGCTTTGGTACCCACACATCCTGCTCCTGGGGGCAGTCTCCCAGCCACTCTGGGGAGATTAAGGGTTTATTTCATGCAACCTCTTTTCTCTGTATTTCCTCTTTTGACAAATCCTACTCTAATAATAAAAACATCTTTTTTCATAGAATTCAGTTTCTCAATATCTTCCTGGCTCAGTCTGTTCAGAAAATTCCAAAACACAAACACATGCCTCTCCACCTTCATGGACCGGATCAGTGTAACTCCTTAGGTGCCATTATCCTTTGATTCTGGCCGTTTTGCCTTCTCAATGTCAGGGTGTTATAGACTGACTTGTATTCCACAGCTCAACTTCAGATGTGCAAGTCCTAATCCCCAGTATATCTCAGAGGTGACTGTATTTGGAGATGGGGTCTTTAAAGAGATAATAAAAGTTAAATAAGGTCATATGGTTCCAATATGACTGGTGTCCTTATGAGAGAGAGAGAGAGAGAGCGCAGAATATGAGCACACAGTGACAAGACTATGAGGACACATGGTAAGAAGGTGGCTGTAAGCCAAGGAGAGAGGCCTCTGGAAAAACCGAATCTGCCAAGACCCTGATCTCAGACTCCCAGCCTCCAAAAGTGTGAGAAAATTAGTTTTTGCTGTTTAAGCCCCCTAGTCTGTGGTATTTTTGTTACAGCATCCCTAGCAAACTAAAGACTGGGGAATATAAAGGGTATCCCATAACCATGTGGGGGATCTCTGAATTAGATTCCTTTCAAATTGTTTTCAAGATTAATGGGCAGGGTGGGGGGGGGCAGTTTCTTCTACTGTATTTGCATTCTATGCTTTGTTTATTCACCAAATCATCAAAAATCTTGCATCAAACCAGATGATATGTTGCCCCTGTTTCCAAGGGGCACAGAGGGCAGTGTGGCCCGGGGTGGGATGGGGACTAAGGTACACAGACAAGTAAAGCACAGTGTAGACAGTTCCAACATTGTGGGGTAGGGGGCAATGAAGGTGCTTTGGAAAACCACAGAAAGACATGTAGAAGGGCCCAGGGGCAGGGCAGAAAGAGGAGAATCTGAGCTGTCTTAAAGAAGGGGTGATATTTAGTCCAGTGGAGAAAAGCCCAGGGGGCAGGAAGAGCCCAGTAACTTGAATTATCATGAAAGGAGTCTTTGGTGAACTAAGTATCTTCCGGGGAATACAGTCAGTGAAAGAAGTGTTGACTGAGCACCTCCGATAAGCCCAGCACTTGGCAGCAGTGTTAGTCTGTATCTGGGCAGCTACAGAAGCCCAGGTTGACAAGTCAGACCACTAGCGAGCAAGGACTTGCCAAGCCCCGACCCTGGCTGGATCACCACAGGACATTGTGGAGGGGAGAGATCAGTGATCACAGGAGGTGGCCTGCAGAACAGGTCCTAACTTCCCTTCTGCCTCCAGAGGCCAGCACAATGTTGTCTGCACTGCAGAAAAAAGGATTCCTGGAGGCAGGGCAGACAGGAGAGACCCAGAGTCAAGAGCAAGGGCCTGGCAGGCGGAAGAAAAGGGTAGAGGCAGGAAGGAACCATGTCCGTAAAGAAGCCTCACTTATCTAGAAAATGCAACTGGTGAGGATGAAGTCAAACCATAAAGGATTCTGAAAATCAAGCAGTGGACCTGGAAGGGCTGCACGGGAAGACAGCAAATTCTTAGCTGCCTGGGATCTAAGGTAACCCACTTCTGAAAGGGATGCTACTGAGGGAGTTACCATCTGTGGATGTGGGTGTGGGGTGAGGGGCATCTTGGGACAAGGGTCCTTCCTAAGGCGTGCATACTGTCTTCCAACGAAGGTCTGCTTCTAGATTCTCAGTCCAGCAGGCTTCCTGCCACCATCCTCCAAATCCATGTTGTGCTGTGCTCACAAGAGCAAACCCATCCCCCAAGTCCATGTTGGCCCGGTTCTGCAGTGTGCACTGATTTCCCACCCACCCAGGCAACAACTTCCATTGTTTTCCAAGGGGCCTCAGGGATTCCTCGGAATCATCTTCCTCTGTTTCCAACTAGCCCCTTTGGTTCCCAGCTGGCTCCCCCTCAAGGCAGGCCAGGGAAAGTGTAGTTATAGCCAAAACCATAGATAAGAAACAATTGGAGGCATTTTAATTTTGTATGGGAAACTCATTTGCTGAGACCCTGATAAAGAAATTCTACTTTTGCATTACTCATGAGAAAAGGACAAAAGGATTTCTTAAGAAATTATTAGCATGTTCAAGTTTTCAAGAGAAAATAATTCATCTGTTTTAACTCGAAGCACCTGCTCACATTTCAAAAAACATAAAAGATAATTACAAATCATTTTTAGTTTTTTGTATTCTGAGAGGGCAAAGCATGTCTCATTCCACTTGAGTCCCCAGTATCTTGGACTATTATATTCCAGCGGGGGAAGAAGAGAAAGAAAAATAAATAAATCAACAACTAAACAAATATTAACCATTCACAGAGTCCATAATGGTGTGCAGAGAACTGAAAGCAGCCTGAGAGGAGCGGTGTAGACACTTCTGAGTGGGCTCCAGCATGGATGGCAGGAAACAGCCGGCCAAATGACCATGTAGGGGAAGAGCTTCTGGGCAAAGAGCAAAGAGCTTCTGAGCCAGTCCTAAGATCCTAGGACAGGAAAGGTCTTACAATATTTGGGGACCAAAATGGAGGTCAGCAGTACAGCAGAGACCAGAATCTGGTGGGCAATGGGTAGAATGATTGAGATAGAGGAAGGCCCAGATCACGTGGGGCCATGTGTTATGGATAGAATGCTTGTGCCCCTCCTCTCCTCAATTCACATGTTGAAATCCAATACCCAATGTGATGGTATTTGGGGGGTGGGGCCTGTGGGAGATAATTAGGCTATGAGGGTGGAGCCCACACAAATGGGATTAGTGCCCTTATAAGAGAGCCCCCGAGAGGTAGCTTGCCCTATCTCTGCCATGTGAGGATCCAACAAGAAGCTGGCAGTCTACAATCTGGAATAGGGCTCTCACTAGCACCGGACCATGCTGCCTCTCCGATCTGGGTCTTCCAGGCTCACAAATGGTGAGACATAAGTTTCTGTTATTTATAAGCCACCTGTCTATGGTACTTTGTAATGGCAGCCCAAATGGACTAAGGCACCATTCAAACTAATGTTCAAATGGGGTGTGTTTATTCTAGGTTTAGTAAGAAATCATTAGAAGGTTTTCTGTTGAGGGAGAGGTGAACCTATATTTTTTAATGATCACTCCGGCTGCTATGTGGACAATGGGTTGTAGAGGTAAGAGTAGAGCTGGCAGATCACTGAGGAGCTGCTGCAAAGCATCCAGATGAGAGAGGACGGTGGCTCAGCCTGGGGAACATTGGAAATGGACAGAAGTGGACACACAGGGGGATGTTCTGGAAACACAGTAGACAGACTCACTGATGAGGCTGACGTGGGGCATGCAGGAAGGAGATGGATCAAGAATGCCTCCTAGGGGTGTCTGGGTGGCTCAACTGGTTAAGCAGCCGACTTTGGCTCGGGTCTTGATCTCACAGTTTGTGAGTTCAAGTCCCAACATCAGGCCCTTTGCTGACAGCTCAGAGCCTGGAGCCTGCTTCGGATCTGTGTCTCCCCCTCTCTGCCCCTCCCTAGCTCGCACTCTGTCTGTCTCTCTCCAAAACAAATAAATGTTTAAAAAATTAAAAAAAAAAAAGAATGCCTCCTAGATTTTTGACTTGAGGAACATCTAGATGGTACTGCCATTATTTGAAATGGGGGACCCTGGTGAAAGAAAAGGTTTGGAAGGGTAAGAACAACTAGGGCAGCAATGACCACCAGATCTTCCCACAATGATGGAAGGCTCTTTCCCTGCAATATCCAATATGGTAGCCACTAGTTCCAGGAGGCTATTGTGCATTTGAAATATTGCTAGCACACTTGAAGAACTGCCTTTTACATTTAACTTTAGTTAATGTAAATAGCCACATGGCCCTACCACATTGGATAGCTCGGACCTAGAGCCTTGAGTACAATATGTGACGCCTTGAGTACAAATCTGAGGCGCCTTTTGGAGGAAGATGTCAAGCAGGTAGCCGTGGATACAAGTCTGAAGTTCGGGGGAAAAGATCAAGGCTAGAGTTTAAGATTAACAAGTCATCAGCACGGAGATGGTCCCCAAAGCCAAGAGGCTAGATGTGACCAACCCTGGAGAGACTGCAGTTGGATAAGAGAAGGATGTCTGAGCACTGGGAATACAGACATCCAGATAAAGCAGAGTCAGCAAAGGACCAGACAGAGATGTAGGAAGCAAAGGAGGAGAGTGTGGTACCACGGAAATCAAAGAGGAGGGTCTGAGAGATCAAGCACCATGAAGACATAGAAATACTCATTGCACTACGCAAGATGAAGGCCAGGGAAGGAGGCGGAGAGCCGAGGGTCACGGGCGTATGAGGCAGCCTCCAGACTACGGGACTGGAGATGTCGGAGGACACGGAGAAGAGAAGGTACCCAGGACTGAGCTCTCCGAGCCTCATTTTTCTCCTTTATAAAAGGGGGAATTATGTTTGCTTTGAGAAGTGAGACAACGCAAGGAAATCCCAAGGGAGACTCTTGGCATGTTTCACTGTCTTGTAAATGTCACTGCCTTCTCCCCTCCCACTGAGGACCTCGGGCGGTGCAAGCCAGTGGCTGCCAATGCCATCCACATGTGGCAGCTGCCAGGAGCAGAGCTGCCACCAGAGGAAGGTGGCACAGGGCCCTTGGTTCTCTGGACAGAAGAACACTTGCTCTTCTCTGCTCCCCACAGACGCGTGGGGGATTTGGGAAAATACCCATGACCTTGATTAGGATGGAAACTTGTGAAAATTTAAGCCTGATTACATAATCTCACAGTTTAGTACTGTGGCTCCTTCTGCATTAGTTATCTTCCTCTAACCTTATATAAAGAGGATCCTCAAGGGGACGGTCAGAATGCTACCAACCTAGCACGGCATAATTCCTGAGACGTTCAAGGTTAGTCGAGCACTAACTGACATGCGGTAGCCCCACATGGTGACCTTCTGGTAGAACACACGCACGCAGCACGAGCTTTGTATTAACAGATATTCTTGAATGTTTTAAATACAGTTTTTAGAAAAATTTGGCAATGAATTCTTTGACTATTACACACTGGCTTTCCAGAATTAGCTCCAATTAGGAAGATTTTACTTGGCAATGCATTTTTCTGTTATAATTTTTCTAGTATTAAAATAGCTTTGCGTTCCTGGAGCAGTAAAATCTGAAAGAGGCAGATGATGGCTCTGGAATAGGTCTAGGAACACAGCTTGGTTACAGATAGTCCATAAATTGCTAAGTCCCGTGTAGGGAGTGGCCACTGGGCTGTAGGCACATCTTTGTCTATCTTGGATAAGGGACTATGTTCAAAGCCGATGGAGAGGAACTATGTACTTTCATACATGCTCAGAGATGCAGAATCTGAAGGCAACTGGGTAAGACCCTGATTTTATGACAAGCCTAAGTGCATTTCATTCATTCATTTAGAGAGAGAGAGAGAGAGAGAGAGAGAGAGAGGCAGGGAGGGACAGAAAGAGGGAGAGAGAGAATCTCAAGCAGGCCTCTGCACTGCCAGTGCAGAGCTCCATGCAGGGCTTGAATCCACCAACCATGAAATCATGACCTGAACCGAAGTCAAGAGTCAGATGCTTAACTGACTGAGCCATCCAGGTGCCCCTAAAGATGGTATCTTAAATTCTTTTTTTTGTTTTTCCACTTGTCATTAAGTTCATTATATATATATTTATATTAGTTCTAGTGTTTCTCAGCCAATGAGGATCTCTACTGAAAAGCTTATAGCAGATGTGTGGGAGAGCACATGCATTCAGGGAATGTGAGAAAGGTCTAACAACGCCTTCAAAAAGCAAAAACAAATTAAAAATTGCCTCTTGTTCAGCCCTGCAATATCTTCCATGCCTTTGTTGAGGAGCTCTGTGGAGTTCCCAAGTTTCCTTTCTATCAAGAGCACTGACAAAGGCCATGGTCACAGCTGCCCACTGCAGTGTGCCTGGCTCCAGGCCACCTCTGTATCTGTTGAACCCGCCCATATTTTTTAAATCTAATTCCTACTCATTGTTTGGGTCCTAGCTTGAATGTCATTACTTCAGAAAAGCCTTTCCTGACCCCCAGACCAGATTAGGCCCCCTCCCATTACATTGTCTCTTAGACCCTGTATTTTGACACGACACTCACCTGGTAGAGCTAATTATTGGTATGTTCTTCTGTGTAACGTTTTGCCCTCCTACCCTGCCCCCACCTGTCTATCTTGTTCACCCCAGACGGTGAACTCCATGTGGGCAGAGGCAGCGTCAGCCTCTTTGCTGCCTCTATCAAGGCCCTTGAATGGTACCCCCCACAGATGAAAAGCTGACTAAATATTTGCTGAATAAAGAAAAGATGCTGTACAAGAAACGCACAGCGAGTGGGGTCTGGATCTTGCTGCGCATGGCATCCTTAAGCAATCGTGCAAATCCTCAAAGCGTGTGCTGCAGAGCGCCCCACGGAAGGGCTCTGGAGCCTCCTCCATTCAGGAGGCCGGCGGCTGAACCGATTTTCTCTCCATCTCACTCATTCCCTTCCCTTATTCATTCACTTCCTCCTGGCTCTCTCAGCCACCTAAACTTGCTGCTGGTTTGTATGCTAGAGCTTTGCCTCACCCATCTTATCTTACTGGGGCCTCCTCTGCTCCGGGTCTTGACTTTTTGCTTGGAGTAGGCACCCACACTCTGAAGAATGTCCTAGCTTTGCCCAGGGACCCTGAGCAGACAAGACCTTGTGACTTCCCCTCAAGTGTCTAAATAAGAGAACCCTTCATCAGAGTTGTATAATCACTCATTTAAAAAATTATGCCAACAACAGACACGTGAAAAGATGCTCAACATCACTAATCCTCAGGGAAAGGCAAATCAAAACCACAGTGAGATATCACCGCATACCTATCAGAATGGCTAAAATGAAAAACACAAGAAACAACAAGCGTTGGTGAGGATGTGGAGAAAAACGAAGCCTCATGCACAGTTGGGCTGAATGCAAACTGGTGGAGCCACTGTGGAAGACAGTATGGAGATTCCTTGGACAATTACAACAGAACTGTCCTATGAGCTAGTGTTTGGTACCGGATGTTTCCCCAAAGAATAAAATAACACTAATTCGAAAGGATACATGCACCCCTATGTTTACTGCATCATTATTTACCACAGCCAAATTATGGAATCAGCCCAAGTGGCCATCAATAGATGAATGGATAAAGAAGATGCTGTATGTATATAAATTTATATAATGGAATAGTACTCAGCCATAAAAAAGAATGAAATCTTGTCATTTGCAGCAGCATGGGTGGATCTAGAGGGTATGATGCTAAGTGAAATAAGTCAGTCAAAGAAAGACAAATACCATACGATTTCACTCCTATGCGGAATTTAAGAAAAAAACAAACGAAGTGTGTGTTGTGTGTGGGGGGAAAGAGATAAGCCAAAAAAAGACCCTTAGTTATAGAGAGTATACTGATGGTTACCAGAGGGGAAGAGGGGTAGAGGGGGAACGGGTGAAATAGGTGATGGGGATTAAGGAGTGCACTTGCCATGATGAGTACCGGGTGGAGTATAGAAGTGTTGAATCGCTGTATCGTACACCAGAAACTAATACAACACTGTATGCTAACTGGAATTAAAATTTTTAAAAATGCAAAAACAAACATAAAATTATGTCCCAAACCTATTTCAGATGATCTGCTAAAGGGTAAGTTAGTGAGTGATATAAAGCAGTGCATGGGGACAGCGTGATCCCCAGGGTGTGAGTGACTGGCTGGCAATGACACAGCCCCATCTGTGCACGTGGACTGGACAGGGCAGATTAAAATAGACCAAACAGGCTGCAGACAAAAGCAGTTAAGCCATGGGAGCTTGCTGTCATTTATATATTTTGATGGATAAATATCTGAAAGCACTCTCTTGTAATTGCACAAACACGCATTATATATGCACTGAAATGTTTTCTTCGATTAATGTGCTCTTTTAGGAGGAAGGTAATAAAATGAGGCAGGTGCCAGACATCCCAGGTAAGCCAGCCACTGCACTTGCTCTTTCACTCCGCTCAAAGTGCTCTAAGCTCGAGGATGTAACAAAACCTTCACTCTTGGCTATGATGCCAGCGGCTTCTAGAACATAGAATTTCCTATGAGTCCTACTCCCCCATAGTGGGCAAAAATAATGCTTGCTGGTGGATTTCTTCTTTTTTTTTCTTTCTAGCATCTGCACACTGACCTTCCACACTTAGCACAGAGGGAAATAAGAAGCAGTAGGACATTGAAGGTATTCACTCCGACATGTTCAAGGACAACATTTAACAACCTAGAAAGCCATATTATGTTTGCGTTCAGCATAAAAAAAGTGACATAGAAAGGTTTCTTCAAAGTCGAGAAGGTCCATTAAGAATGGACACCACTAACCCCAAAGAGTGGACAGCAACCTTGTGAAAATTACCATCTTGAGATTGGGGTGATAATTTAGAATTACTATATTCCAAGAGCCATGCCCGAAACTTAGAAGCAGCCTTTGGGCAAAGACTGTTGGTCAAGGCATGAATCGCTGGTAAGACCTCAAGTTCACACTTTTACAACTGAAACTGTCTCTCTGTAAAAACGTTCTGTCTCTGTCTCTTTCAAAAGTAAATAAAATAAAAACCCCCAAATTGTTAAAATAAGAGTGTGAAACCTCCTTAGCGACCATCAAATTTAATAGAGAAACAGAAGACCTGGAAAGAATCTGAACCTCTGTAGCCCACACTTCGCTCATTATCAATCACTGCTGAGGAACATTGCGGGCCTCACCTGGCCACGCCCACTGCCAGCAGGAGTTTGGGGACACAGCACAGTAAAGAGCCCCTTCTGACAGACCGTGTAAGTAGCTGCTGTCCTTAAAGACAGAAGAGTCACTCTGGTCTGCAGATGAGCCCCAGACCAGAAGCTCAGAGCAACTTTCAGTGGCTTTTCAGATTCCAAAAAGAAAGCTCTTGCCAGAAGTGCTTTCTTTTCCTCAAGTTCTAGAATTGTCCTAAAGGAGAATTCTGAGCCCTGCCCACCTGGTCCCTCTTCCAACACCGAGCATTCCCTCCAGCACCCAAGATCCGGGGCTCACATGGGTTCCATGCATCCTTACTCCATTCCTTTTTTCCAATGTTCTATTTCTTTTTTAATTTTTAATTTATTTTTAGAGAGAGAGAGCATGCGAGCAGGGGAGAGGAGGAGAGAGGAGAGAGGAGAGAGAATCTTAAGCAGGCTCCACACTCAGCAAACAGCCCAACTCGGGGCTTGATCCTATGATCCTTGATCATGACCCGAGTGGAAATCAATAGTCAGAGGCTCAAGCAACTGAGCCATCCAGGCGCCTCTCCTCCCCATGTTCTAAGCACTGTATGGTTCTTCACTACTCCAGTTCCACGAGAGGACTTTGAAGGAAATATTTCTTACTCAAGATTTTTCTGAAACACACATAAAGCATGCTTGCTTTTGAACCATTTTTTAAATACATAGATTTTAACAAATAACAACGGGAAAAGTTTAAATACCATGAGCTGCTGGGGGCTGAGGGTGAAGAGTAGGGGAGTCCCAGCAAACTACACACCAGGAGAGTTCCTTAGCTTCTCTTTGCTGCATCTCCAATTGGCGCTGTGACAGTTCATTTTGTGTTTCAACTTGACTGGAACACATGATACTCAGATATTTGGTCAAACATTATTCTGGGTGTGTCTGTGAGGGTTTTGGCAAGATTAACATATGACCAGATACAGAGAGTAAAGCAGATGTCTTCCCTATTGCGGGTGGGCCCCATCCAATCAGGTGAAGGCCTGGACAGAACAAAAAATCTGAGAAAGAGGGAACTCTTCCTGCCTGAGTGCCTCAGAGCTGAGACATCTGTTTTTTCTTGCCTTTTGAACTTGAACCAAAACATCAGCTCTTTCTGGGTCTTGAGCCGACTGGTCTTTCAATGAGGACTACACCATCAGCAGTCCTGTGTCTCCAGCTTGCGGACTCACCCAGCAGATCTTAGGACTTGTGAGGCTCCCCAAAAGTGTGAGCCAATTCCTTACAATAAATCTCTTTATATATATTTTATAGATGTATATATTTATATAAAACATATAAAATATCATGTGTACACATATCCTGTTGGCTCTGTTTCTCTGGAGAACCCTGACTAATGCATGACTCAGACAGGGACTTTCAGCTTCCCGGTTTCTGAAGCTTCTAGAACTCCTTGGCTCAACCCCAATTAATGGCATCATCTGTGGTATTCAGAAAAATAAATGTCTGGCCTCCAAAACATAGGCACCTTCAAGGCCCTCTGGTTGAGCTCCTCGTTCTGTTGACGAGGAAAGTGGTGCCCTGGGTTGCAGTGTGAGTCATAGTTCTCCATGGCAGGGCATTGCCTCATGTTGCCTTCTGGGAGATGCTTTTCTCTGCAACTCTAGTCATGATTCTAGAAGAGAAACCAGACTGCAGAAAAAAAACAATGTGGCAAAGGAAGAGGAAAGCAGTAAGAGTGGAACAGAAGAGGCAGCAAGGAACACAAAAAGAGGAAGTGTTTTCAGGAGCTGTCTGTCTGCTCAGAGATCCCCGAAATGTTCTCCAGAACGGAACAGGAGTATACACCCTGGAAAATTCACATTTATAAATAATATCCCCACAATTTCTGGTAAGCTCTTCTAAGGTACTTGAGCCTCAAGCAGACGGCTCTAAGACTCCATAACTTGTGTTCTACAGGTTAATTGTAGACATCAAGCCAAATATTAAATGTACCTTTGATGACAAAAACCCTTCAAGGACAACTACAGTCTAACATGCCGTCCAAATGCAAACGGGGCTCAGGACACACTTTCAGCAAAGCCACTGTCCTTGACTCACAGTTTTCTAGAAGGAGGTTCTTAGACTGTCCTCTCTTATATTTGGAAAAGCAAAAAGACAAATAAAAAATCCATATATAGGAATACTCTAAAAACCCACAAAAATCACTGTAGGCAGCAACACACTTTCTTCAGTGGGACCGGAAGTATTTACCTTTCCTATTCTCTTCAGCACATTCTGTTTCTAGTGTTTTAGTTACGGGTGAGTGTTGACAAAGACATTTATTTGAAAATAACCATGAGCTCTGATCATTCTGGATGTTATAAGAGAGCAGCCTCTGTTTAACGAGTGAGGCTGGAAGGGACATCCTCACGGTCCTGCAAGTGACAGGGCTCTCAGCACCAATGGCCACCAAACCTACTCACTGAGTACAAAGAATGAAGCTTTATGGGCACAGAATTGAGAGCCCCAAGCATAGAGCTTATGTTTCTAGCATTCACCTTTTTTTTTTCCTGCCAGAGTCTTTTGAAATGTGCCTTTCCACTTCATGCAAGCTAGGATGACTATAATTTAAGTAGTTTTTAATGTTTACTTATTTTTGAGAGAGAGACAGACCGCAAGAGGGGGAGGGGCAGAGACAGAGGGAGACACAGACTCTGAACCAGGCTCCAGGCTCTGAGCTGTCAACACGGAACCTGACGAGGGGCTGAACCCACGAACCAGGAGATCATGACCTGAGGCAAAGTTGGTCACTTAACTTTTTTTTTAGTGTTCATTTATTTTTGAACGAGAGAGAGAAACACAGGATGGCTAAAACTTAAAAACAAAGCAAAACAAAACAACCAGAATGACAAGTGTTGGTGGGAATGTGGTCATACTGGAATCCACACATTGCTGGCGGGGAGGGGGGGGTGGGTGGCGGAATGTAAAATGGCGCAGCCCCTCTGGGGAAAACAGTATGGCAGTTCCTGAAAATTTAAACATAGGGTTACACTAGGACCCAGCAATTGCATTGCTAGGTGCAGTAAACAAAATTGTCTATAAAAACTGGTATGTGAAGTACATACCAAAATTACTCATATTAGCCAAAAAGTGGAAACAACCTAAATGGCCGCCAATTGATGGATGGATTAACAATATGTGGTATATCCATATAATTCATACAAGGAATATTATTCAGCCATAAAAAGGAATTCAGTATTGGTACATACTACAACACTGCAACATATTGAAAACATTATACTAAGGGAAAGAAATGAGACATAGGGTACATGTTGCATGATTCCATTTATACAAAATATGCAGAATAGGCAAATCTATAGAGATTTGTGGTTGCCAAAGGCTGGGCGGTGGGGTGGAGATGCAAGGGTGGGTAAACACTGATGAGTACAGAGTTTATTTGGGGGGTGATGAAAAGTTTCTGGAGTTATATAGTGGTGATGTTTCCACAATCTAGTGAATAAACTAAAACCACTGGATGTTATACCTTCAAAAGGTGGCTTTATGGTAGCGAATTATATTTTATCTTTAAAAAATCTTCTCTTTTGTTTTTCTAGACCCCTTATTTTATCAACAGGATGACAAGTGTGCAAAGGATTTTATACAAACTCTACAAAATGCCTTTTTACCTTGGCCACTCAACAAATGGAATTTTCCCCCTTTGTCGTGGTTTATCGTTTCTGTCTTCTCCATATCCATCCCTTCTTTCTGATGCTATACAAAGGTGGTCGGTCTCTCATTGGAACCACTATTTCCTTTTTTTAGAAAGCCCTCTCTCACTGCCTGCTGTCTCGTACACACTTAACTTGAACAGCTCCCGGTCTCTGACACAAGTTCTCTTCAGGAACGCAGTAGAACTATATGCACAGAGCCATCTGTCAGATGTGATATTCTCAGATGACCTCTGGGAATAACTCACTTAAAGGGAGTGAGAGTCATTCTCTCTGGAAAAAGCCTTCGTGACATCTCCCAAGGTCTTACATGCTGTGACCTCAAATAACTGTTAAATGGCACCTCACTCATATAAATGTGAGTCTTTTCTTTTTCCTATCAACAGATGCCTTCAGTTAAGAACTTAATTGCATTAAAACCTCACTAAAATGATTTGCTTCAAACTATATCAGGAATAATTTTAAAAAGGGAGTGTGCTGTTACAGTGATAAAGAGATTCTAAAACTGGATTGTGGGTAGGGTTACATAACTTGGTGAATTTACTGAAAATCATCGAGTTGTACACTTAAGATGAGTGAATTTTATGGTATATAAGTTACACCTTAATAAATTATCAAAAAAAAAACAAACAAAAAATAAAGAAACCATGGGGCTGAAAGGGGCACAAGTGGGTGGAGGTAGACAAAAACCAAGATGGGCTCTAGGCTAACAATCATGGCAGCTGACAATCATGGAAGCTGAGTGATGGGTGAATGGAGTGGATACTGTCATGCGATGCTCTGTGCTCCCCTTCAGGCCACCCTAGATGAGGGACTGGTGGCTCTTGG
Source organism: Panthera uncia (assembly GCF_023721935.1). Lineage (NCBI taxonomy): Eukaryota > Metazoa > Chordata > Mammalia > Carnivora > Felidae > Panthera > Panthera uncia. The sequence continues at coordinate 11,457,765 of NC_064809.1, read as the reverse complement.
CTGGGTTGCCGTAAAGGCATTTCCCTTAGCAGAAGAGTGTTTCTTGTCCAAGGCTGTGCCTCCCTCTCTGAGCAGAGACCACATGCAAAGACCAGACCCTTGCTTCAAGGAAGGAGAGATCCTTTAAGGGCCATGCCCATCCAGAGGCCCCAGAGTTGGCTGAGGCTTTTTCTGAGACCGCCTTGCGGTTCAGCATCTCCCTCCACCCTGTCCTGCTTCCCTTACTCCCTGCAGATGCTAATCACAGCAGCTTTCCCCAGAAAACCACCCACACCCAAATGGGTGCTTCAGAGTCTGTTTCCAGGGAACCTGATCTAAGACTGAGGCTCATAATATATTCTTTCTATGTATGCAAACATTCAAAAATTTTTATAATAAGGAGTAAAATAAACCCTGATATTCCCCAAACGAAAATACCACAAACTCCAGGAACACTAGATCTGATGTTTCAAAGACTGTGTAGCCAATACTAAATTTATTGTTCGATGCATCCTACATCAGAACCCTGGCTCATCTTTACCAGCACTTTCCTTGCTCCTTCTTAAGGACGGAGTTGCATTTACCCATCTGGGTAGACAGGGTTCTTGAATTCAGAAGGTCTTGCCCTGACTGTCTGCAATCGTTTTTAAGACTATGCAGTCTCTGCCAAGCATGAAGAAAGGAAAACAAGGAATCTGAGAGTAATGAGACTCTCGGAAAGGCAATGAGATGCCAAGTAAGTCTGTACCCACACTTGAATTTAGAGTCCTACATTTATTTCCTACATTTAATATAATTGCATTCTCTGCTAGAGAGCCCACAGGCAGGAGGATAATAAGATTTCAGTGGTTAAATTATTTAAAGTCACCGATAGTCTAACATTTTACAGAACATTCCACATATTCTGTCTGTTACATCAAAAGGATCATCTGGAAAATCCCCTTTCCTTAGGGAGCCCAGGAACCAATTATCTGAAATTGCCTTGCTTAAAAGAAAAAAAAAAATTGCAAATCTTATTAGAAGCCTCTGGTTATCTTATTGTCACTAACTCCTATTGCCCCATTTCATGAATGCTGGTACTCTACCAAGTGTCTTCAACCAAACAGATATAAATTATTGATTTTGTTATGTTAGGTCCAACTCAGTACCCAGCACTATGGGATGTGTTGTCCTATGTGAAAACAGATCTCCCCAGCGGAGGCACTGCCTTCCAAGTTCTTACAAATTGCTGCAGAACTGCTGAAGTCTACCTTTTTCTGCCTTGCTCGGTCTCTTAGTTTCTCCAGTTGTAAGCCCACCTATGTTTATCCATCTGTCCTGCCTACCTTTCTGAATCCATCTCCTCCTTCCCACCTTGTCTTTCTCCCTTGATGTGGCATCTCCATGAATGAATCACTTACTCATATCACAAAGTCCTCTCCTACTTGTAAATTTCCCCCATAGGCTGCTATCTGTGTATGCCTTGCCAAAACCCCAAACCAGCTTCAGGGAACACTGCCCAAGGGGAGAACAGGGGATTTCTTGGGCACAGGCAGAGAAGTACACAGTGAGAAATCAGGAAAATTAAACCCCAGATAATGAGAAGAAATAGCAAACAGCACTACTCCTTTACCATACGCTATTTTTAAAATTGTTTATGTTTGTCTTATTTTATTTTACTTTTACCTTTTGACCCCCTTCACTCATTTTTCCACCTCCCAACCCCCTGCTCCTGTCTCTGGCAACCACCGATCTATTCCCCACACCTATGAGCTTTTTTTTTAATTAGTTATTTTTAGATTTTACATATAAGAGAGATCATATGGTATCTGTCTTTCTCTGACCATGTTACCTATTATATAATATTCTTACAAGTTAGGAAACATTTGGCACAAATAGTACCATGTTTCAACTCGTAACTGTTGTCTTTTACTTTTTGAAAATATCTGTGAGATAAAAATGGCAAAATAGGAGTTTTCTATTATCTTCCTCCAATGAACATATATTTTGATAATCACCCACAGTGAGAATGCCTTTGTGGAAGTCTACAAGTACAGAGAAGATGTTCCAGCATACAACTGGAGCTTAAAAAAAATCTGAGATGGGACCCATTGAATAGGGTATTGGACCCATTGAAGAGGAATAGTTTAGCTTTACCAGTGTCATCCCTCTCCCAAGGTGGCACATCTCAGGGCCAAGGGAGACCTTTTGGCCCATGATTTCTCCCATTTGGGGAAATGAGAACATATGAGCAAGCATCTGGCTTCCCTAGATGTGCACGATACCACCAAAGAGACCAATTTCTTTTTTACCCTACCAGAAAACTGTGGTATGCTGTACGGCTGGAAGGCAAGAAGACGCTAGCAGACGAGTAGTCAGGGTTCTTTGATGCCCTCCAAGGGACACAGATACTATTAACTGCTTCATCGACTCTATCAGAAGTCCACCATGAACCTTTGGGGATGCCTTTCCTGAAGATCCTGCCAAGCGGTCAAGGGGCACCCCTAATGCTCCATGTACCTGAGCCCTCCAACTTGTGGCCAGTTCCCTATGCACATCCCAAACGGTAGCAAGAGTAAGCCTTTGCAGATGGCTAGTGAGCACATGTGAAAAGCTGGGCCAACTCTATGAAACTGAGATAGAGACCATAAACTTGAGCATTTTCACCACTGCCTGAGGGAGAAACAAACAAACGGGAGGCTGTCAGCACCTGGCATGACTTTGAAGAATTGAGAGAAGGCATACAATCTTAAGAATTCCTTCCCAAAAAGGAACAGAAATGGGGAGCAAAAGGATCCAGAGAAAAGGTCTGGAAAAGCCTCAGAAGCTCTAGTAGGACCAGTGGAATCTTTTTCTCTCTGAAGCCAACCAGTAAACACTGGACGAGGTAACTTCACTTCAAATGTGAAGACAGCAAAGCAAGACTTTAAGAAATATGAAAAATAAAGGAAACATGATACCCTCATAAGAAAAACAATAATTCTCCAGCAACTGACCCCTAAGAAATGAAGATCTATGATTTGCCTGATGAAGAATTCAAAATAGTTGTTTTAAGGAAGCTCAGTGAGCTACAAGGAAACATAGAAGGGCAATTCAACAAAATTAGGAAGACAATATGCAAACACAATGAGAAGTTTAACAGCCAGAAATCATCATAAAAAAGAAACAAATTCTGGAGCCAAGGAATACAGTGAATGAAATTTAAAAATGCAATAGAAAGTATCAACATCAGACTAGATCAAGTAGAAGAAAGAATCTGTGAAGTAGAAGACAGGCCATTTTAAATGATCCAGTCAGAGGACAACAAAGGAAAAAAAAGAAAAACAGTGAAGAAAGTCTTTGTGAACTATTGAATGGCATTAAGAGACATAATATATATGTATTATCAGAGAGCCACAAAAAGAAGTGAGGGAGAAAGGGGCAGAAAGCTTATTTGAAGGAACAGTGATGGAGAACTTCCTAAATCTGGAGAGACATTTAGATATTCAAGTTCAGGATGCTTTTAAGTCTTCCCAAAATTTCAACCCAAAGTGATATTCTCCAAGATATGTTCTAATAAAACTATCTAAAATTAAAGACAAAGAGAATTTTAAAGCAGCAAAAAGAAAAAAAAAATCCTCTCATAGAAGCAAACTTCCATATGGCTATCAGGGTGTTTCTCTTCAGACTTTACAGGGCAGGAGAGAGTGATAGATTCAATACATTCTTCTAGAAAAAAAATCAATACAGAAACATTAGACTTAAACTATACTTTAGACCAAATGGACCTAACAGACATACACAGACATTCCATACTACAGCAGCAGAATACACATTTTTCTCAAGAGCATATAAAATATTCTCCAGGATAGATCATATATTAGGTCACAAAGCAAGTCTTAGCAGATTTAAGAAGACTGAAATCATATCATCATACCAAATACCTTTTCCAATTACAGTGGTGTGAAATTAGAAAAACAGAAGGAAAACTGTAATATTCACAAATTACTGGACATTAAACAAAACATTCCTGAACAACCAATGGGTCAAAGTAAAGCCAAAACAGAAATTTAAAAAAATTTTTTGAAACAAATGAAAAGTGGAAATACAATATACCAAAAGTTCTGGAACACAGTAAAAACAGTTCTGAAGGGAAGTTTTAGAAATATAGAAATAAATGCATAATTAAGAAAAAAAGAAAGGACAATACAGGAAACAACAGATGTTGGCAAGGATGTGGAGAAAGAGGAAACTTCTGGTACTGTTGGTGAGGATGCAAACTGGTGCAGCCATTCTGGAAAACAGTATGGAATTTCCTCAGAAAATTAAAAATAGGGGCACCTGAGTGGCTCAGTTGGTTAAGCGACCAACCTTTGATTCCAGCTCAGGTCATGATCTCATGGTCATGAGATTGAGCACACACTGGGCTCCACACTGAGCTTGGGATTCTCTCTCCTTTCTCTGCCCCTCCTCCATTAGCATTTTCTCTCTCTCTCTCTCTCTCTCTCTCTCTCTATTTCTCTCTGTCTCTGTCTCTCAAAATACATAAACACATTTTTTAGGAAAAAGTTAAAAATATAACTACCTATGCCCTTGCAATTGGACTACTAGGTATTTACCCAAATGATACAAAAATACTGATTTGAAGGGGCACACACACCCCAATATTTATCATGGAATTATCAACAATAGCCAAATTATGGAAAGAGTTCAAATATCCATGAACTGATGAATGGATAAAGAAGTTGTGGTATGTGTGTGTATATATACATATACATGCATAAATACATACAATGGAATATTACTCAGCCATAAAACAGAATGAAATCTTGCTATTTGCAACAATGTGGATGGACCTAGACAGCATACTGCTAAGGGAAATAAGTCAGTCAGAGAAAGACAGATACCATATGATTTTACTCATATGTGGAATTTAAGAAACAAAACAGATGAACATAGGGAAACAACAGGACAGGCAAACCATAAAACAACCTTCGAACTACAGAGAACAAATTGAGTTTTGAGGGTTGATGGAGGGTGGTGGGCAGGGGATGGGTGATGCGCATTGAGGAGAGCACTTGTGATGAGCAGTGGGTGTTGTATATAAGTGATGAATCACAAAATTCTACTACTGAAACTAATATTACACTATATGCAAATTAACTGGAATTTAAATAAAACTTAAAATAAAAGAAATAAAAAAGAAATATCTTAAATAAACAAGCTAACTTCACACTTCAAGGAACAAGAGAAAAACTACAAAATTTAACAGAGGAAGGAAATAAAGATGATAGCAGAAATAACTGAAATAGAGCTCAGGAAAACAATAGAAAAATTCAATGAAAACCTGAGCTGTTATTTGAAAAGATAAATGAAATTGATAAACCTTTAGTTATGCTAACTATAATAAAGCAAAAAAATCAAACAAAATCAGAAATAAAAAGAGCAAACATTACAACTGTTACCACAGAAATGAAAAGGATCATAAGAGACTACTATGAACAAATATACACCAACTGATTGGATAATCTAAAAGAAATAGATAAATTCCTTGAAACACACAACCTACCAAGACTAATTCAAGAGGAAATGGAAAATCTGAACAGACAAATAACAAGTATGGAGATTAAATTAGTGGCTAAAAACATCCTAACAAAGAGAAGCTCATAGCAGATAGTTTCCCTGGTGATTTCTATCAAACATTTAAAGAAGGGGCCGCCTGGGTGGTTCAGTCGGTTAAGTGTCTGACTTCAGCTCAGGTCATGATCTCACGGATTGTGGGCTTGAGCCCTGAGTCGGGCTTTGTGCTGACAGCTCAGAGCCTGGAGCCTGCTTCAGATTCTGTGTCTCCCTCTTTCTCGGTTCCTCCCTCGCTCTCTCTCTCTCTCTCAAAAATAAATAAACATTAAAAAAATATCTTAAAAAACATTTAAAGAAAGATTAATATCAAGCCTTCTCACCTCTCAAACTCTCCCAAAATAACTGAAGAGGAGAGAACACTACCAAGTTCATTTTATGTGGTCAGTCTTACCCTGATACCAAAGCCAAAAAAGAACACAATAAGATAACTACAAGCCAATCTAATGAACATAGATGCAAAAATCCTCAACAAAATACTAGCAAACTGAGTTCAAAAGCACATTAAAATGATCATACACCATGATCAAATAGAATTTATCCATGGCATGCAAGGATGGTTCAATATACACCAATGTGACACGCTACATTAACAAAATGGTAGATTAAAATCATATGATCTTCTCAATAGATGGGGAAAAAATCATTTGACAATTTCAGCATGTTTTCATGATAAAAACTTTCAATAAACTGGCAATAGAAGGAATATACCTGAACATTATAAAAGTCATATTTGACAAGCCTACAGAAATCACATATTCAAAAAGCTTTCCCTTTAAGATAAGGATCAAGATAAAGGTGCTCACTCCTAACACTTGCCTTCGACCTAGTCCTGGGAGTCCTAGCAAGAGCTGTTAGGCAAGAAAAAGAAATAAAAGGCATTCAAATAGGTAAGGAAGAAGTAAATTTTTCTCTGTTTACAGATAATATGATCTTATGTAGATAAAACCCTAAAGACTTCACCAAAAAACTGTTACAACTAATCAAAGAATGCAGTAAAGTTGCAAATACAAATACAAAAGTCTGTTGTAGTTCAATACACTAACAATGAGCTATCCAAAAGGAAATTAAAATATTCCCATTTAAAATATCCAAAAAATGAAATACAATATTTAGGAACATATTTAACCTAGAAGGCAAAAGATCTGTACACTAAAACTATAAGAGATTGATAAAAGGAATTGGAGATGACACAAATAAATGGAAAGATATCCCATGTTCATGAATCAGAAGAATTAATGTCATTGAAATATCTATACTACCTAAAGCAATTGAATAGATTCAATACAATTCCAACCAAGGAGTACCTGGGTGGCTCAATAGGTTAAGTGTCTGATTTTAGCTCAGGTCATCATCTTGCAGTTCGTAGGTTTGAGCCCCAAGTTGGGGTCTGTGCTGACAGCTCAGAGCCTGGAGCTTGCTTCAGATTCTGTGTCATTCTCTCTGCCCCTCCACTACTCATGCTCTGTCTGTCCCTCTCTCTTAAAAATAAATATTTAAAAAAATTTTAAGTACAATTCCCATCAAAATTCCCACTGATATTTTCATAGAAATAGAAAAAGCAATCTTAAAACTCATATGAAACCACAAAAGATCCCATACAACCAAAGTAATGTTGGGAAGCAAAAACAAAGCTGGAGGCATCACACTTCTGACTTTGAACCATACTGCAAAGCTACAGTAATCCAAACAGAATGGCACCAGCATAAAAACAGATACATAGACCATCGAGGCCCCAGAAGTAAACCTATGAATGTATGGCCAACTAAAGTTTGACAAGAGAACCAGGAATTCTCAATGGGAAAATGACAGTCTCTTCAATAAATGGTGCTTGGGGGCACCTGGGTGGCTCAGTCGGTTGGGCGTCCGACTTCGGCTCAGGTCACGATCTCGCGGTCCGTGAGTTCGAGCCCCGCGTCGGGCTCTGGGCTGATGGCTCAGAGCCTGGAGCCTGCTTCCGATTCTGTGTCTCCCTCTCTCTCTGCCCCTCTCCCGTTCATGCTCTGTCTCTCTCTGTCTCAAAAATAAATAAACGTTAAAAAAAAAATTAAAAAAAAAAATAAATGGTGCTTGGAAAACTGAACATGCAATGCAAAAGAATGAAATGGGACCTTTGTCTTACATTGCTCACAAAACTTAACTGAATATGGATTAAAGACTTAAATCAAAGACCTGAAGCTACAAAACTCTAGAAGAAAATGCTAGGGAAAAACTATGAGACACTGGCTTTAGCAATCAATTTCTGAACGTGCAATGCAAAAGAATGAAACGGGACCTTTGTCTTACATTGCTCACAAAACTTAACTGAATATGGATTAAAGACTTAAATCAAAGACCTGAAGCTACAAAACTCTAGAAGAAAATGCTGGGGAAAAACTATGAGACACTGGCTTTAGCAATCAATTTCTGGATGTAACACCAAAAGCACAGGCAACAAAAGCAATAATAAACAAGTGGGACTTCAAACTAAAAAGCTTCTGTCTAGCAACAGAAATAGTGAAATGAAAATGCAACCCACAAAATGGGGGGAAATATCTGCAAATCGTATATATGAGAAGGGGTCAATATCCAAAATGTATAAGGAACATATGCAACGCAATAGCACAAAACCCTAAATGATTCGATTAACAGATGGGTAGAGGACCTGAATAAACCCTCTTTTCCAAAGTAGACATACAAATGGCCAACAGGTACATTAAAAGATGTTCAACATCACTAATCATCAGGAAAATGGAAATCAAAACACTAAGAAGATATTACCTCACGTCTTTTAGAATGGCTGTCAACGAAAAGATAAGCGATAATAAGTATTGGTGAGGATGTGAGAGAAGGGGACCCTAGAACACTGCTGTTAGAAATTAAATTGGTGTGGCCACTATGGAAAATAATATGGAGGGTGCCTCGAAAAATTAGAAATAGAAATACCCTATGATCCAGGAATCCCACTTCTGGATATATCTATCTGTAAGAAAAGAAATCACTTTCTCAAAGTGATATTGGCACCCCCATATTCACTGCAGCATTATTCACAACAGCCAAGAGATAGAAACAACCTACGTGTCCATGGAGAGATGAGTGGATGAAGAAAATGTGGTATATATACATAAAATGGGATATTATTGAACCATAAAGAAGAAGGAAATCCTCCCATTTGTGACAATATGGATCACCCTTGAAGGCATTAGGCGAAGTGAAATAAGTGAGACAGAGAAAGAGAATACTGTATGTTCTCACCCATGTAATCTACAAAAGCCAAACTCACAGAAATAAGAGAGTGGAATCGTGGTTTTCAGGTGCTGAGGTGTGAGGGAAATGGGCAAATGTTGGTCAAAGGGTACAAATTTCCACTGGTAAGATAAATAAGTTCTGGGGATTTAATGTACAGTGTGGTGATTACAGTTAACAATATTGTATTATATACTTGAAAGCTTCTAAGAGAGTAGATCTTAAGTGTTCTCACCACACAAAAATAAATGAGAATTATGTGAGGTGAAGAATGTGTTAACTAACCTCATTCTAATCATTTCACGATACATTTTCATGTATCAAGTCACATTGTACACCTTGGATTTATACAATATCATGTGTCCATTATATTTCAAAAGCTGGGGAAAAAAGAATTTGTGCAAACATATAAATTTCATTTGCTTCTCACAAGGCCAGCTATTACCAGTGTTGTTTTAAGGATGAAGTCCCTAGGTTACAGAAGGGATAAATGATTCGGTGGGTTAGTAGGTAAGCTGAAATGAACACAAAGTCAGAGAGTATCATACAGTTAGAGGCCTTTCAAATTTTCTGATTGCAAATAATACACGCTCATTAGAGATAATATGGAATGCACACAAAACATACAATACTTTAAAATATCACCCAAAACTACACCCTGGGGCAGCCACAATAAACACTTTGCCTTTAACCTCTCAATCTGTTATTTAAGTTATACTGAGATCAAATCACACACACACACACACACACACACACACACACACACATTTTATTGACCTTTTCAAATAATATATAACGAATGTTCAATAAAGATATTTCATAAAATATTTTGGAGGTTTTCACAAAACCAAGTGTGATTAAAAATATTTTAACAATATACTCCTTGGGGATATTTTGGTTATAAAAATGAGAATATCTTGGTATAAATATCTTTGTTTACATTTTTGATGATGCCTTTGGGTTCCATTCCTAGAAAGAACCAAAGCTCTTGGACAAGACACTAGGAGGAAAGAAAGTGCTCATTTTCACTCATACCAACAGTCTCCTATTGAATGCCTGATTCCTTGTCAAAATTATTTTTTTTTTCATTTTATAGGTCACACACATACTCACACATGCTGCTGTAATTTGTATGTCTTTAATTGCTAGTGAGTTGGAACATTTTACATGTTTATTAGCCACTCCTCACGCATCTATGAGACTATATTTTTGTTTAGTCATTTCATGAGGTTGAGCATCTTGTGGTAGAAATTAGTATGAACTCTTAGTATGGCAAGGATATCAACCCTGGGGTCTGTCAACTTTTGAAGTATTCTTTACAGTTTACTCTTTGACTTTTAATTTTGTCCTCATGCCTTGTCTCCTACAGGTGCTTTCAATTTGATTAGGTTGTTCAATCTGTCCACATATTCTCTATTTCTTTCACGGACGAAAGGTATTCCCTCTTTCAGAGATGTCACAGATAATTCTTCCCAGAGATTTTTGTGATTTGATTTGCTGTTCTATACGATTTATTCCATCTAGAGTTTGTTTTGGTGTGGTATCTCAGTCTTGTGTTATATAACTGGCACATGAGGTCAATAAATCTAAAGGAGCAGTATTTTTGTTTATTTTAGGTACTATAACACCCATTCTTTATTTCTTAATTATTTGTGCTGATCTCATAGCTCATATACCCTACAAGTGAGCAGAAAGCTATAGAATCTAGGATGTGGTAATAAGTGACAATTATTGATAATTTTCAATAAATTGTCCTCCATACTCAGGACTATATAAATAAACATTCACAATATAAAGCGCTGATGATAGAAATGTTATCCATCATCGTAGATCTTACTGGCGTGGCCAAATAAATCACAGAGAGAAGGCCTTGGGACTTTATTCTACTGGTGTTAGAGACAGTGTGCTAAGCACAGAGATCTCATGTCTAGGCTTATGTTCTGGGATGAGCATTCTAGTGCTGAGACTTGCCAGAAACCATCAGAAGGCTACTGCAACAAGTCAGAAGGATGAGGGAAGATGTCTAAAGGGGCAGCAGGGAGCGGAGGGAAGAAAGGAGTCTGAGAGCTCGCTGGGAAAGAGGATTGTCGGTGCTCAATTGGATGTTGGGGGGACGGAAGGATGGGAGCCGGGGAGAAGGTTTGAGAGAGTGGGGTGTGTGTCTAGCAGCCTTTCCACCAGTAAGATAACACTGTAACCTCGTGTAATTCGTGAGCAAGAGATACAAAGAATCACATAGGTCACTTAGAAACAGCTAATAAGCATTTAAAATGTTCAAACTCAAAATTTACAAAACGCAGCTTTAGGCTTTGTTGAGTGTCCTGTGACTTAGACTAAGCCAGGGCATGTCTTTCTGGAAGCTGCATCTCCTGAAGTTGTTCAAGGATGCTCGCTGCTGTCTTGGGTTGGTAACCCAGAAGGAGTCAAACCTGCAGCCATGGGCCCCACTGCGGGGGCAAAGCTCCTCCATGGCAGGGACAGTGAACCGACATCCCGAGAGACTGGGACAACAGAGACAGTGAGAGCGGCCAGGAGAGAGAATGAATGAACACGAGAGAATCAACGGTGGCTAAAGAGGTGCCGTTCTGGAGCTCAGTTCTGCTTGAGGTTCCTGTCAGTGGCGAGCAAAGGAGTCTTTAACTAAACACAAATGTCATGCCGGCTTTTGGCATGAGCAACCAGGCAGACGATGGGGCCATGCATCTAGAGAAGCAATTTGCGAGGTGGAAAAAAAGGACTAGAAGGGAAAAGAAAGTCTGAAATTAGAGCATATGGATAGATCCAAGTAGCCACATACAGCCGCTCTTATACATAAGCATATGGACTTGGCTTTCTCATTATTCACTGTCATATAGTCTTTCAGTTTTGGAAGTTACATGAACAAAACTACCCGGTCTAACACAATGGTTCCCTCCTCAAACGTTAGAAACCCGGGTCTCTTGGGTCGAGGCCACTTGCAGCACGTGCTCGTCTTGTACCCTCCATGGGGACACAGAGGGGAGGGTAGTGGCAGGAGAAAGGGCTCAGGGGTGGGGCTGGGGCTTTAAGGGAGGAGAAGAGAAGGTGAGAGGGAAGGAGGAGAGGAGGAAGGAGACAGCATGGCCTCTCTCCTCTCCATCAAGGAAGAAACTTGTAGGCTGCTTGAAGCAATAGAGGCTCCGCGGAAGTTTTGGCTTCTGGCACCATGATCTCTAGATGAAAAATGGCACATTTTGGGACTTGCTGCAGGTCTGGCTGTCCTCCACATTAGGCCCCTCTGCCAGCACTGCCTTCTAGCCAGTGCCAGATCTAAACAAAAGGATCCCACAGCATTCACCGGCTCAGAGATTCTTGAAAATTCCTCAAGGTGCCTTCAGTGGAATTTCAATCAAAATCAGCTTATCCTTCTTTTCCCCTTGTGATCTCAGCACCTGCCAGCCACCTACAGCAGTGGAGGATGGGGGTCAGAGGTACAGGAGTACAGCTTTTTTCTAAACACACTTTTTTTAAGAGCAGTTTTAGGTTCACAGCAACATTGAGAGGAAGGGACAGAGATTTCCCATACACCCCTAGCCTGCCCCCACACATGTAGAGCACTCTCCTCATCAACACCCCCCCCACCACGGCGGGACATTTGTTACACTTGGTGAGCCTGCACGGACACAGTCTTCTCTTTCAAAGCCCACAGTTTACACTGGGGACAGTCTTGGTGTTGTGTGTTCCATGGGTTTGGAAAAATGTACAATGGCATGGGCAACCACCATGTTGGCATCATGCAGAGTACTTTCACCGCCCTAAAAATCCTCTCTGGGCTCCACCTATTCACCCCTCCCTCCTCAGTAACCCCTGCCAACCACCATTCCTTTCATTGTCTTCAGAGTTTTGCCTTTTCCAGAAGGTCATAGAGCTGGAAAGATACGGTATGTCGCGTTTTCAGATTGACTTCTTCACTTACTAATACGTATTTAAGTTTCGCCATGTCTTTTCATGGCAAATGCAGCTTTCTCATTTCTTTGTTTCTTTAAACAAAATTTTTTTAACATTTCTTTACTTTCAGAGACAGACAGACCGAGCGTGAGCAGGGGAGGGGCAGAGAGAGAGAGAGGAAGACACAGAAACTGAAGCAGCTCCAGGCTCTGAGCTGTCAGCACAGAGCCTGATGGGGGGCGTGAACTCATGAACCGCAAGATCATGACCGGAACCGAAGTCAGACACTTAACCAACTAATCCACCCAGGGCCCCATCATTTCTTTGTTTCTTTAAAAAAATGAAACTAAAAACACTGATTGACTCTGCCATCCCGTGACTCTGCTGGGATTAGCACTTGCTGGGCCAGCAGCCCCGCGTGTCAGACTGCTGTTCTTGGCTCAGGCAGGGCGATCCACGTGGGGTTTGGTGACCTGAACCAAAGAGCACATTGAGGGCTGGTCCCACAGACCGGTGAGCGTCCAGCTCTATGACGTGCTTCTCCCACACCACCGAGCAATCCTCAGACACCAGCTGGATATCCTACAATTTAACTTAATTTTGACACTGTCTACCTGCAGACCATGTCACATCTCACAGGTTAACGGCCCTGTCCTACAAGACTGTGTCCTCCCCCACTCGAGATGCCAATTCCAAGTTCAGATTGTCACCTGTGCTTCTGACCAAATGACTCAAAATCAGAGAGTCCCACGACCCCCTCCTTGGGTTTGATGTTCTCCACTAGATCACTGGTTTATTATAAATGGATATGACTCAGAAATGGCCAGATGGAAGAGACGCATAGGGCAAGGTACAGGGACAAGGGCGTGGAGCTTTCTTGCTCCACTTACCCCAAATCTCCCCAAATCTCCCCGTGTTCACCAACCTGGAAGCTACTGAGCCTCATCCTTTTAGGGTTTTTGGAGGCATCATCACACAGGCATGAGTGGTGAAATCATTGGCCGCTGGTGACTGAAAGTGACTGAAAGTCTCGGACCCTCTTCCCTTCCTGGAAAGTCTGGCAGGTAGAACTGAAGGCTGCAAAGCTCTCACTGCCTGGTTGGCTCCCCCTCCCCCCAGCTTTCCAAAAGTTGCCTCATTAACATGACAAAACACATTTGTGGCTGCTCCTGTCACTTAGAAAATTCCATTGGTTTTAGGAGCTCTGTGCCATGGGACAAAAGGCAAATATCTATTTCCTGCCTTCTATTATAAACCATAGTGTTACAAAGTTCCGTCTAGGGAAACATGCTTCGGCCAGTTTATTGTGTGGATGGTGTATTGCAGGGTGGTGGTAGGATTCCGGGTGCTGGAGGCTCAATCCTTGCTCCCCTACTTCTAGCTCCCTGAATTTGGATAAGATACTTTCCACTCTGGAACTCACATCTGTAAAATGGGCACAATAATTGTGCTGGTCTCACAGGACCATTAGGATGAAGGTACTCTGAAAAACAATTAGACACAGAGAGAGCACTCTATAAATACCAGCCATTGTCCTTCTTCTCCTTCTCCTCCTCCTCCTCCTCCCCTTCCCCCTCCTCCTCCTCCTTCTCCTTCTAAGGCACTTCATGCGAGGCAAACACTTGAGATCCTATCTCCATCACACAGATGGGATCCAGTAAACCTTCACTGATCTAGCAAATGTTTACTGAGTACATGTTTTGTGACAGCACTCTGCTAGGAGTGGGGAGGGACCAGCCCAAAGGCCCAAATCCATCAAAAGGAACTACTTTTTATGCCCAACCCTGTCCCAAAGAGCAGGCTGGGAAGAATGCCGGCAATTCAAAAAACAAAAGCATATGTAATATAAGACAAACAAAGTTAAGGAACAGAATACAGCTAAGACGGGGTGAGGGAGAGGTGAGCGCACAGACCCGTGAAGTTCTCCATACCTGGTGGAAGCAGGTCACAATGTGGCTGTAACATTTTCCTACAGCCAAGTCCAAGAGGTGTGTGCCTATAATTGACCACAAATCAATTGCTCGCAGGAATCATGAGACATGAGGATCTGAATGGAAGCCACTGCAGGAGACTTAATCACACACAGTCTTGGCAAGGCTCAAGGTTTGATTTTCTCACTTTTGAACTTCTGGCTTTTCAAAAACTTTAAAATAGTTTATTGTTTAAATGTTCATTTATTTATTTTTGAGAGAGAGAGAGAGAGAGAGAGAGAGAGAATGCAAGAGGGAGGAGGGCAGAGAGAGAGGGAGACAGAGAATCGCAAGCAGGCTCCACACTATCAGTGCAGAGCCCAAGAGTCAGACGCTTAACTGACTGAGCCACCCAGGAGCCCCTTTAAAATAATTTAGAAAGTGAGCATACGTACAATGAGTACATTTATAATAGATACGTACGGTTTTACAAGTCACAATAAAATGAATGTCTGTTTTGAACTCATTGGCTAAAGGAACAAGTTCAATTCCAGAACCATGAAACCATTTGGGCCATATGGCTCAAAGAATACTAGCATATATGATCATTACAAACCAATCGGACTGGGTCTGTGGCAGAACATAAGGAAATGTACTGAGTAAAGAGACACTGGTTAGCATTTTAATTGTGATGTTTCTAAAACACTACCCTGTGTTATAATTCTTCTGTGGCTGTCTACAGTGAGGAAGTCAATTCCCAATGTGCTGAGGATTGCAGAAATGGGTCCATGCCCTGATTATTGTCAAATCTGATGGAAACTCACTCAGTCAATGAAGCAACTATGTACCAGGAAGTGTTAGAAGCTCTCTTCCAAGCTTTTCTTCTCATCTGCATGGTCACCAGAGCCAAAAACCTGGGAGACCATCTCTGACTCTCCATTCATCATTAATTCAGGTTTCAAATTCTGCCTACTTTTGGTCTTAATATATTTCTAATTTCTCCCCTCGTCTTCATCGTCTCTCCTACTAAGGAAGATGGCTTCTTCACCTCTCTCAGCTATTAGTTAGCATTCTAGTGCACTCCTTTTCTTGCTGGCAGATCCTTCTCAAATCTGCCCTCCATACACCATTATGGAACAGAAACTACGAAACAAAGGCAAAGGAACCATATTTAGCAAACAGCTGCTGCTACATAAAAATAGAAAGATAAACTGTCACTATGCTCGAAACCGGAGGCACAGGGTCTCACATGAAGATTCAAAGCAGGAGAGGGACATCACAGTGATATCTTCAGTAATTACTATATACCAGGCACTGTACATATTAACATTTTATTTTATTTTTATTTTTTTTATTTTTTTTTATTTTTTAATATATGAAATTTACTGTCAAATTGGTTTCCATACAACACCCAGTGCTCATCCCAAAAGGTGCCCTCCTCAATACCCATCACCCACCCTGCCCTCCCTCCCACCCCCCATCAACCCTCAGTTTGTTCTCAGTTTTTAACAGTCTCTTATGCTTTGGCTCTCTCCCACTCTAACCTCTTTTTTTTTTTTTTTTCCTTCCCCTCCCCCATGGGTTTCTGTTATGTTTCTCAGGATCCACATAAGAGTGAAACCATATGGTATCTGTCTTTCTCTGTATGGCTTATTTCACTTAGCATCACACTCTCCAGTTCCATCCATGTTGCTACAAAAGGCCATATTTCATTTTTTCTCATTGCCACGTAGTATTCCATTGTGTATATAAACCACAATTTCTTTATCCATTCATCAGTTGATGGACATTTAGGCTCTTTCCATAATTTGGCTATTGTTGAGAGTGCCGCTATAAACATTGGGGTACAGGTGCCCCTATGCATCAGTACTCCTGTATCCCTTGGATAAATTCCTAGCAGTGCTATTGCTGGGTCATAGGGTAGGTCTATTTTTAATTTTCTGAGGAACCTCCACACTGCTTTCCAGAGCGGCTGCACCAATTTGCATTCCCACCAACAGTGCAAGAGGGTTCCTGTTTCTCCACATCCTCTCCAGCATCTATAGTCTCCTGATTTCTTCATTTTGGCCACTCTGACTGGCGTGAGGTGGTATCTGAGTGTGGTTTTGATTTGTATTTCCCTGATGAGGAGCGACGTTGAACATCTTTTCATGTGCCTGTTGGCCATCCGGATGTCTTCTTTAGAGAAGTGTCTATTCATGTTTTCTGCCCATTTCTTCACTGGGTTATTTGTTTTTCAGGTGTGGAGTTTGATGAGCTCTTTATAGATTTTGGATACTAGCCCTTTGTCCGATGTGTCATTTGCAAATATCTTTTCCCATTCCGTTGGTTGCCTTTTAGTTTTGTTGGTTGTTTCCTTTGCTGTGCAGAAGCTTTTTATCTTCATAAGGTCCCAGTAATTCACTTTTGCTTTTAATTCCCTTGCCTTTGGGGATGTGCCAAGTAAGAGATTGCTACGGCTGAGGTCAGAGAGGTCTTTTCCTGCTTTCTCCTCTAAGGTTTTGATGGTTTCCTGTCTCACATTCAGGTCCTTTATCCATTTTGAGTTTATTTTTGTGAATGGTGTGAGAAAGTGGTCTAGTTTCAACCTTCTGCATGTTGCTGTCCATTTCTCCCAGCACCATTTGTTAAAGAGACTGTCTTTTTTCCATTGGATGTTCTTTCCTGCTTTGTCAAAGATGAGTTGGCCATACGTTTGTGGGTCTAGTTCTGGGGTTTCTATTCTATTCCATTGGTCTATGTGTCTGTTTTTATGCCAATACCATGCTGTCTTGATGATGACAGCTTTGTAGTAGAGGCTAAAGTCTGGGATTGTGATGCCTCCTGCTTTGGTCTTCTTCTTCAAAATTACTTTGGCTATTCGGGGCCTTTTGTGGTTCCATATGAATTTTAGGATTGCTTGTTCTAGTTTCGAGAAGAATGCTGGTGCAATTTTGATTGGGATTGCATTGAATGTGTAGATAGCTTTGGGTAGTATTGACATTTTGACAATATTTATTCTTCCAATCCATGAGCAGGGAATGTCTTTCCATTTCTTTATATCTTCTTCAATTACCTGCATAAGCTTTCTATAGTTTTCAGCATACAGATCTTTTACATCTTTGGTTAGATTTATTCCTAGGTATTTTATGCTTCTTGGTGCAATTGTGAATGGGATCAGTTTCTTCATTTGTCTTTCTGTTGCTTCATTGTTAGTGTATAAGAATGCAACAGATTTCTGCACATTGATTTTGTATCCTGCAACTTTGCTGAATTCATGTATCAGTTCTAGCAGACTTTTGGTGGAGTCTATCGGATTTTCCATGTATAATATGTCATCTGCAAAAAGCGAAAGCTTGACTTCATCTTTGCCAATTTTGATGCCTTTGATTTCCTTTTGTTGTCTGATTGCTGATGCTAGAACTTCCAGCACTATATTAAACAACAGCGGTGACAGTGGGCATCCCTGTCGTGTTCCTGATCTCAAGGAAAAAGCTCTCAGTTTTTCCCCGTTGAGGATGATGTTAGCTGTGGGCTTTTCATAAATGGCCTTTATGATCTTTAAGTATGTTCCTTCTATCCCAACTTTCTCAAGGGTTTTTATTAAGAAAGGGTGCTGGATTTTGTCAAAGGCCTTTTCTGCATCGATTGACAGGATCATATGGTTCTTCTCTTTTTTTTTGTTAATGTGATGTATCACGTTGATCGATTTGCGAATGCTGAACCAGCCCTGCATCCCAGGAATGAATCCCACTTGATCATGGTGAATAATTCTTTTTATATGCTGTTGAATTCGATTTGCTAGTATCTTATTAAGAATTTTTGCATCCATATTCATCAGGGATATTGGCCTGTAGTTCTCTTTTTTTACTGGGTCTCTGTCTGGTTTAGGAATCAATGTAATACTGGCTTCATAGAATGAGTCTGGAAGTTTTCCTTCCCTTTCTATTTCTTGGAATAGCTTGAGAAGGATAGGTATTATCTCTGCTTTAAATGTCTGGTAGAACTCCCCTGGGAAGCCATCTGGTCCTGGACTCTTATTTGTTGGGAGATTTTTGATAACCGATTCAATTTCTTCGCTGGTTATGGGTCTGTTCAAGCTTTCTATTTCCTCCTGATTGAGTTTTGGAAGAGTGTGGGTGTTTAGAAATTTGTCCATTTCTTCCAGGTTGTCCAATTTGCTGGCATATAATTTTTCATAGTATTCCCTGATAATTGTTTGTATCTCTGAGGGATTGGTTGTAATCATTCCATTTTCATTCATGATTTTATCTATTTGGGTCATCTCCCTTTTCTTTTTGAGAAGCCTGGCTAGAGGTTTGTCAATTTTGTTTATTTTTTCAAAAAACCAACTCTTGGTTTCGTTGATCTGCTCTACAGTTTTTTTAGATTCTATATTGTTTATTTCTGCTCTGATCTTTATTATTTCTCTTCTTCTGCTGGGTTTAGGCTGCCTTTGCTGTTCTGCTTCTATTTCCTTTAGGTGTGCTGTTAGATTTTGTATTTGGGATTTTTCTTGTTTCTTGAGATAGGCCTGGATTGCAATGTATTTTCCTCTCAGGACTGCCTTCGCTGCATCCCAAAGCGTTTGGATTGTTGTATTTTCATTTTCGTTTGTTTCCATATATATTTTAATTTCTTCTCTAATTGCCTGGTTGACCCACTCATTCGTTAGTAGGGTGTTCTTTAACCTCCACGCTTTTGGAGGTTTTCCAGACTTTTTCCTGTGGTTGATTTCAAGCTTCATAGCATTGTGGTCTGAAAGTATGCATGGTATAATTTCAATTCTTGTAAACTTATGAAGGGCTGTTTTGTGACCCAGTATATGATCTATCTTGGAGAATGTTCCATATGCACTCGAGAAGAAAGTATATTCTGTTGCTTTGGGATGCAGAGTTCTAAATATATCTGTCAAGTCCATCTGATCCAATGTATCATTCAGGGCCCTTGTTTCTTTATTGACTGTGTGTCTAGATGATCTATCCATTTCTGTAAGTGGGGTGTTAAAGTCCCCTGCAATGACCACATTCTTATCAATAAGGTTGCTTATGTTTATGAGTAATTGTTTTATATATCTGGGGGCTCGGGTATTTGGCGTATAGACATTTATAATAGTTAGCTCTTCCTGGTGGATAGACCCTGTGATTATTATATAATGCCCTTCTTCATCTCTTGTTACAGCCTTTAATTTAAAGTCTAGTTTGTCTGATATAAGTATGGCTACTCCAGCTTTCTTTTGGCTTCCAGGAGCATGATAAATAGTTCTCCATCCCCTCACTCTCAATCTAAAGGTGTCCTCAGATCTAAAATGAGTCTCTTGTAGACAGCAAATAGATGGGTCTTGTTTTTGTATCCATTCTGATACCCTATGTCTTTTAGTTGGCGCATTTAATCCATTTACATTCAGTGTTATTATAGAAAGATATGGGTTTAGAGTCATTGTGATGTCTGTATGTTTTATGCTTGTAGTGATGTCTCTGGTACTTTGTCTCACAGGATCCCCCTTAGGATCTCTTGTAGGGCTGGTTTCGTGGTGACAAATTCCTTCAGTTTTTGTTTGTTTGGGAAGACCTTTATCTCTCCTTCTATTCTAAATGACAGACTTGCTGGATAAAGGATTCTCGGCTGCATATTTTTTCTGTTTAGCACACTGTAGATATCGTGCCAAGCCTTTCTGGCCTGCCAAGTTTCAAAGGAGAGATCAGTCACGAGTCTTATAGGTCTCCCTTTATATGTGAGGGCACGTTTATCCCTTGCTGCTTTCAGAATTTTCTCTTTATCCTTGTATTTTGCCAGTTTCACTATGATATGTCGTGCAGAAGATCGATTCAAGTTACGTCTGAAGGGAGTTCTCTGTGCCTCTTGGATTTCAATGCCTTTTTCCTTCCCCAGTTCAGGGAAGTTCTCAGCTATAATTTGTTCAAGTACCCCTTCAGCACCTTTCCCTCTCTCTTCCTCCTCTGGGATACCAATTATGCGTATATTATTTTTTTTTAGTGTATCACTTAGTTCTCTAATTTTCCCCTCATACTCCTGGATTTTTTTATCTCTCTTTCTTTCAGCTTCCTCTTTCTCCATAACTTTATCTTCTAGTTCACCTATTCTCTCCTCTGCCTCTTCAAGCCGAGCCATCGTGGATTCCATTTTGTTTTGCATTTCGTTTAAAGCGTTTTTCAACTCCTCGTGACTGTTCCTTAGTCCCTCGATCTTTGTGGCAAGAGATTCTCTGCTGTCCTGTATACTGTTTTCAAGCCCAGCGATTAATTTTATGACTATTATTCTAAATTCACTTTCTGTTATATTATTTAAATCCTTTTTGATCAGTTCATTAGCTGTTGTTATTTCCTGGAGATTCTTCTGAGGGGAATTCTTCCGTTTGGTCATTTTGGAGAGTCCCTGGCGTGGTGAGGACCTGCAGTGCACTTCCCCTGTGCTGTGGTGTATAACTGGAGTTAGTGGGCGGGGCCGCAGTCCGACCCGATGTCTGCCCCCAGCCCACTGCTGGGGCCACCGTCAGACTGGTGTGTGCCTTCTCTTCCCCTCTCCTAGGGGCGGGATTCACCGTGGGGTGGCGTGGCCCTCTGGGCTACTTGCACACTGCCAGGCTTGTGTTGCTGGGGATCTGGCGTATTAGCTGGGGTGGGTAGGCAAGGTGCACGGGGGGGTGGAGGGGCAGGCTTAGCTCGCTTCTCCTTAGGTGATCCACTCCAGGAGGAGCCCTGTGGCAGCGGGAGGGAGTCAGATCCGCTGCCGGAGGTTTGGCTCCGCAGAAGCACAGAGTTGGGTGTTTGCGCGGAGCGAGCAAGTTCCCCGGCAGGAACTGGTTCCCTTTGGGATTTTGGCTGGGGGATGGGCGGGGGAGATGGCGCTGGCGCCTTTGTTCCCCGCCAAGCTGAGCTCTGCCGTCCGGGGGCTCAGCAGCTCTCCCTCCCTTTGTCCTCCAGCCTTCCCGCTTTCCGCGCAGAGCTGTTAACTTATGACCTCCCAGACGCTAAGTCGCGCTTGCTGTCGGAACACAGTCTGTCCGGCCCCTCCGCTTTTGCCAGCCCGACTCGGGGGCTCTGCTTGGCCGGCGAGCCGCCCCTCCGCCCCGGCTCCCTCCCGCCAGTCCGTGGAGCGCGCACCGCCTCGCCGCCCTTCCTACCCTCTTCCGTGGGCCTCTAGTCTGCGCTTGACCCCGGAGACTCCCTTCTGCTAATCCTCTGGCGGTTTTCTGGGTTCTTTAGGCAGGTGTAGGTGGAATCTAAGTGATCGGCAGGACGCGCTGTGAGCCCCGCGTCCTCCTACGCCGCCATCTTCCGGAACCTCCCGTATTAACATTTTATATACATTGTCTTATTTAACCATCATGAATTGCCCAGTCTTTGGGGTATGTACTATTATTGTGTCCACTGAACAGATGAAGAAACCAGGAATGAGACGGGTTAGTACTCGCCTGGCAGTAGTGGTGGAACAAAGATCTGAAATGAGGTCCACTGAGGCGCCAATGCCTGTCAATCATATGACATAGATGATCCCGCCCCCATGAGCTAGCACCACTGCCCTCATTGCTGTCGTTGACTCCTGACTCCAGATCACTTTCTCTGATTTGTCAATGATTTGAGCTCCTCGTTCATGGTCACGCACTTCAAAATCATTAGTACTTAGTAATTTCAATACGCATGGAAATTACACTGCCCATACATGGGACTCTTGGGTCTTGAATGGAGGTCCTCTCAGAGCATCCAAGGATTTAGGTCTCCACCCCACCTCATCATCCATTCATGCTCCCAGTTGTAACTGAGACCTTGCTTGGCATCACCGATAACACTAACCCCTTCCATAATCTCAACACCAGGCGTCCAGCCTCCTTTTCCATCTCCACCTTCGATCTTTCCAGCCCATTCTTTCTAGTACCCAGACTCCAATAATCCTTCAACCCATTGGGCTTCCTATCCATCTTTTCCATCTGCCATCTTTTCACTGTCCTTAACCAATTCCATGCTCTCTCTTGCTTCTTTAAGTAGCTTAAATTCCACAGCCACTCATTAAAATCACCCCTTCTATATGCCCTTGCTCCTCTCCTTGCCTCATTTACCCGGAAAAGTCATGACCCTGGTTAGAGCCAACCCTCTATGTACTCTGTGTCTGCACCTGTGCAGCTGAACACAGAGGCAGAAAGACACCCAAGTCCATTGATGGGTCCACTTCAAATTCCTGACCATGCTGACCTTTGACGATGCCTGGCAGTCATATTCTATGTCCCCAGTCCATTTACTTTCTGAGTCCTTCTGCAGACAGTCATTTCACAACTTATCTCCTCTCCCAATCTCTAGTTTCCAAGACTCTCAGACAAGGACCTGGTTTCCTTCTTCCCTAAGAAAATCAGAGAAGAATGTCCATAGACTGTCACTACCTAAATAAAGCATCTGTACCAAGTTATTCTGTCTTCTTCCCCTTTCACGGACAACTACATCTATCTTTCTAATACCAGCCCTTTTGCCTTTGCACCACACCTCATACCCTCTCCACCATGCAAGAGACCCATTTGAATGATTCTCCTTATTTTCCCCCATAGTACCAGCCTTCCCCTCTCTCTGCTGAATCATTGTCATTGGAACATGAATATACAGTCCTTTTTCCATTAAGACAAACACACAAACCCCCCAACTTGACCTCGCTTCCCCTCCAGCTACTCCCCTATTTCTCTATTCTCCTTGGCAGCAAAGCAGCTCAAACACACATTCTATGATTACATTGAAATCTTTTCCCCACAATTCTCTCTAAAACCTTCGCCTCCCGTCAGTCTTTTGCCCTAACACTTCACTGGAAGGCTTTCACCAGAGTCACCAATATAGCAGCCAAGACTTGGTCCTCAACCTACCTGACCCACCAGCAGCATCATGTATCAATGGCCATACCTTCCCTCCGGAAAAATTATTCTTGACTTACCCTCCAAGATATGGATCTCATTTCCTGACTCCCTCACCAGTCACTCCTTCTCAATCTCATTTCTGACTCTTCCTCTTCTCCCAGCCCCTCCATGTTGGGGAGTCCCAGGGCTCAGTCCTCCATCCTCCTCTGTATCTATCTTCACTACTTTGAGCTCATCCTGGGTTATAGATAAAAATTTAGCTGGCAATGCCAGTTCTATCTACAGCCCAGACCTCTAGCCTGAATGCACAGAACTGCTTATTCAAACTCTCCATTTGGATAGGTCTCAGGCATTTCAGACCCAGCATCTCTAAGAGTGAATTTCTGATCTTTCCCTCACATCTGCTCTAACCCCCTTCTGCCCGATATCAGTTGATGGCAAATCCATCCTTTCCCGTTGCTCAGGTCAGAAATCCTGGCATCACTCTTGAGTCCTCTCTTTCCCTTACTGGTCCATAACCAACCTGCTAGAGAATATTACTGACCCTCCAAATATATCCAGATTCCTATCACATCTGCCTATCTCCCTTGCAACCACCTGGTCCAAAACACATCCTAAGTGGATCACTACAGTAGCCTTGTGATCGTCTCCCGGTGTCCACCACTGCCCCCTACAGTCTATTCTCAACATAGCAGGGCAGCCAGAGTGATACTTTTATAAAGAAACATCACAATTCGCCCCGGCTAAAAATCTTCCAATAGCCCTGCATTCTCCTCAGCCTCAACCCAAAGTCCTATAGTCCACATAGGGCTACAAGGTCCTATAGAAGTGGTCCTACTGTTGCAGCTGGAGCCTTATGTTTGTCCATCTTTCCCTTCCCTTGCCCTGCCCCAGCCACATTAGCCTCTCCACTGTCCCTTGGCCACACTAGGCATATTCCTGCTTCAGACCTTTTTTTTACTTTCCCTTCTGCCTGAAATGCTCTTGTCCTCAACATCCACTCTGTTTTCTCCCTCAGCTCCTGAAGTCTCTGCTCAGATGTCATCTGCTCAATGAGGTTCATACCTGACCACCCATCTCCTCCTGGAACCCTCATCAATCCACACTACTTAATTTTCTCTAGAGTACTTACCACCTTCCACCATACTACAGACTGTATTTGCTGATTATTTTTATTGGTTTGCTGATTATTTTTATTGGTACTGCCCATCTCCCCTTCTCTAAAGAGGCAGAAATTTTGTCTGTTTTGAAAACTATAACCATCCCTGGCCCTCACTGCATACACAATATACACAATTTGTTGAATGAAAAATACACCCAGAACTGCCCTGTCCCAGGTTCCAAAGCTCCATTATGCTGGGAATTCTTTTATACCCAACTGCAGTGACATGACAGCATGAAGGACGGCATCAGTCAAAATACCGAACCTTAGGAAGAAAGAATGATTTCAGTTACTTTTTAGTTTTTTTATGTGTTGGAGTACCTTTTACTTTTTTTCCCTTGTCACAGAATTTGTAGTAGTTACAATGACTTCTTTTCGGAAAAGCTGCTGCAAATGATCATCTCCAGGACTGTCATCTCTTCTAGACTTTTCTATAAGCAGGCACCTGACCAAAGAGTGAGCGAAGGCAGAAACACACACACATATACCAAAAGCCAAACAACAGTAGGGACCTCTATGGAATCATTGACTTTGGCAGCCAAGGTCTGCACCTCTGTAGCACAGGTCGGTGAGGGGAAGAAGGGAGAGTTAGAGGGCAGGTGGAAAACCCAGGCTGCCCCATCTCCTGCAACCATCAAGAGCACAGAGATAGCATCTCTTTTATAGTGATTGTACAAGCAAAGTATTCTGCTTGGTCTTGTTACCACACCAGCAAGGCGACACTGGAGCACTTCTTCCAAAAGACCGTAACTCCTAGCCTACAGTTCTTAGAAAGCGGGTTGTGTTAAGCCACTTATCGCTGCTCTGATGCCAGTTCACCGTCACACACTATCTCAGCCCTGCAATGGCTATTAGCCTCAGACAGGAGCCCAGCTAATGGACTAAGATCGTCACACCTCTCAAATGCTTGCAGCCCAAGCTGCAAAGCCGTCCAGCCCAAGGATCCATACCAGCAGCCAACTGGGATCATGAAGCAGACAGGGCTGTCCCTGCGAGATGCTGGCACAAAATGGTTGCTAGAAAAGCAGGCAGTATTTCCTTAGATCTTTAATTTTAAAAATTGTCAACCTGCCGCATTTATTAAGAAACGCAACACCACGACTCTGTCAGCCCTCCGATGCACCGCGCAAATCTGGAAACGTAACTCAGCCCTATGGAGGTGGCCTCTCTGCTTGGCTCACAGGGAGGCATTGGAGCACATTTTCGGGGTTAAATGGCTATGATCTACTCAGAAATGCACTATGTTTGACAAAGTCTGTGGCTTTTAGATGTACACTATGATATACCGAGATGCACCAGAATCTGACCTTGAGAATAACCAATTTTTTAAAAAATTTCTTTGATGTTGGGAGTTGCATTTAAGACTGTATGCCAGGGGTCACTGCCTGGTATGGAAGAGTGCCCAAAGACACTCTCATCGCAGTGTATGTACCCCACACCTCTGAATGATGTATCATCCCAATACAGTATACATAATCCCAGGACACAAATTGCTTAGGCATTCACACACTGTGTCAGTAAAAATGCTGCCTGAAGCAAGACATCAAGAAACATTGCGAATAAGCACAGCCCCCTGATTATTTAACCTCGGCTCACAAATCACCCTGGCTTGATGGTTTTGAGTCATAACCTCTCTCATATTTCTGGACTTGAAAGGGATTGTTTAAAGTCTGCAGAGGGCTTTATGTTGTAGCCTACTCTAATCAAAATGAGCCTTATTTTTGCTTCCCTCACCTGGGTAATGAGTTTTCACACAGCGGCAAAGCCTCGGCCGCCGGCTCTTTGGTCTCGCCGCCCACAAGCCCCACGCACCTGCCAGGTGCCTGGGCGAAACAGCTGGGGACTATGCAGGTGGGTCTGCATGTGGTCACAGGCTCAGCCACCAGCCACACGGGTTTACTACCGGGCCTGGGTGCGCAGCTCAGAGGAAACTTGGTTCCAATGACCGCTTAGCCAGATGCACAAAGAAACGCAAAGAGTTTGAGAGAAAGAGAGAAAAAGCCCGAGAGCAACGGAGGGATATTCTGGTGGAAACAAAGGTAGGGACTCAACATCCTGCCATCTGTTTGGAAACCACAGTTGTCACAGGTACAGCTTGGGAACTGGGAGACGGGACAACAAATCCAAGCTGTGTCACTTCAGCAAGTCCCTTCTTTCTCCAACTCTCTGCACCTCAACCAGCACAGAGAGGGTGTGAGTACTCAGTAAACAATACCAAGTGTTCAGCATGGTTTGCTCTATGGACTAGAAGTCTAAAATTACTAATACCAACAGTAACATGTTCTTTAAATTTTTTTTAATGTTTATTTTTGAGAGAGAGAGAGAGAGAGACAGAGCATGAAAGGGAAGGGGCAGAGAGAGAGGGAGCCACAGAATCCTTGAAGCAGGCTCCAGGCTCCGAGCTGTCAGCACAGAGTTCAATGCAAGGTTCGAACCCAGGAACCATGACATCATGACCTGAGCCGAAGTCGCACACTTAACCGACTGAGCCACCCAGGTTCCCCAACAGCAACATGTTCTGATTGTAGCTGCCATAGAACATTTTCTGGAACATGGCTCTCTTCATGCTGTGGCAGAGAAGGATCTAATTAAAGTTGATGAGATGCTGTTGATGAGAGTCTGTTTTTTATTTGACTTCAGTATTCTCTTCATAATATTAAATGTCACCAATTCTATTTTATAAGCTAGGTATGAATCCTGATGAAGTATGCAATAGCTAGAAAAAGAATCTGGCATGTGCATAGTGGTGAAATACTGGGAAGTTCAGCCACAGAATTCTTTTCCAATGTGTTTGTTATGTGTGGGGAGAGTAATTAGTATTCATTTTATTTTGAGAAATTTAAGTGCTGCCTGTAAATCCATTATGTAAACAATGGGACTTAAAGAAAAACAAATGATAAACCATTCTGGGGGGGGGTGAGCACATCCATTTTATTTTTTTAATGTTTATTTACTTATTTTTGAGAGAAGAGAGAAAGCACATGTGCGAGTGGGGGAGGAGCAAAGAGAGGAGGAGACAGAGAATCCCAGGCAGGTTCCACATTCAGCACAGAGCCTGACGTGGAACTCAACCCCACAAACCGTGAGATCATGACCTGAGCTGAAATCAAGAGTCAGACATTTAATAGCTGAGCCACCCAGGCGCCCCAACATCGATTTAAAATATATGCAGTATCGAATATCAAAATTTCATTCTGTGATGGTCACTGATGGTAGAACAAAACTGGAAATCTTCCAAAGCAAATGTTATTTTGGGTATACGTCTGACACTTAAAGAACTCAGGAGCACGTTAAAATGGCTTTCACCTCAAGTAAATAAAGAAAAAGAAAAGACTTGTTTTGACCTGCAGCATGTATGAAGAAAAGAAAAAAACTTGTTTTGACCGGCAGCATGTATGAATTAGAAATATTCGCTAAAAAGAGAAATCATCTATACAAATAAGTGCACACCATACCATTCAGTAGTGTCTAATCTCCCAGGAAAACGTGACCCATTTTGAATCCTTGACATTCTTTCCTTTTCAGGAACAGGTGTAGACGTGCCTTATGCTATTAATCTCACCTGCCAGATTCCAAGATGAGAGATGGACGTTGAGAAAATAAAGCATCGCTTGACATTTCCTGTGGCTACTTAGCACTTTTTAAGGGAGCTGTTAGCAGCTATATGCTTAGTCACAATTCCGGCTGAATATGCACTCTCTGAAAGAATTTTTAAAAATCCTGTTTGGATTAATATTTCTGAGAGGAGGTTACATTTTACTTTCTCTTTAAAAGGACTATTTTCACGTTCTTTTTGTTTAGGAAAAAAACACCCTATTTTCAAGTTTAGATGTCAAGGAGCTTTGCAATCCATTCACACACAGAAATATACTAACGGCTCACGTTGGTGACAATTTCCAAAGTTGTGACCACCCAGTGCTTTCACGTGCATTTTCTTATTCAAGTCCATGCTGATCTGCTGGGGACCCAGGACAGGGGTCTGCAAGATGATGTCAGAGATAGTGGATCATGGCTCTGGGGATGCTCCCCACATTCCCCCAAAACCATGTAGCTAAAGAGGAACACAGCCGGGACTCTCTTCTGTTGCAGACTACTAGACAGACATGCTTAGTTATTATCTGAGACATTTAAGTTTTTGGACCAGTTGGGTGGAAGGAAATGCACCTTTAATACTTCCACAGTTACATCAAACATCTCTGGTGGCAGAAATCTGGACAAGAAAGCATATTATGTCACCTGGTTAGACCCGAGGGAAGGTCCAGAGAAGTATGACTGGGCAGGGCTTTATTCCAACACAGAAGGAACATCTCCTTCCAATTAGATCCCTGCCTGGGATCAAGCTCTAAAATATGAACACTTCCACAAAGACCCTTTTATTTATTTATTTTTTATTAATTTTTTTAATGTTTATTTATTTTTGAGAGAGAGAGAGAGAGAGAGAGCAAGCAGGGGAGGGGCAGAGACAGACAGAGACACAGAATCCAAAGCAGGAGCCAAGCTCTGAGCTGTCAGCACAGAGCCTGACGTGGGGCTCAAAACCACGAACTGTGAGATCATGACTTTGAGCCGAAGTCGGGCCCTAAAACTGACTGAGCCACCCAGGCACCCCGCAACTGTGTTCTTCAAAGCTGATTTACAAAATTTTGGTTTTGTCTAACAACCACCAGAAGATACAGAGTTACAACAATAAGATATCTGAGGCAGTGACAAGCACCGGCAGTGAGAGGACTCCTACCCTTAGTTACTACGGGACACTCTCAGGGGAATAAAAGTCCCTGAGTACAAACATCAGACCTTCTCTCTTTGTACCAATGCCATTTTCCTTACACTTTTAAGATAACAGACAACCAAAAATAAAAAGATCCAGATCCAGAAATACATCTTAAAAACCTGCTCATGCATATTAAAACTACTGCAAGAACACGACCATGATAATTTGTGTATTTGAATCGAAAAAAAAAAATTACGCTGGGTTTGCAGAAAAAAATGTGCTGCCTCCTGGAGGTCCTGCTCCCATTTGAGCGAGGAGCTCAAAGCGACACAAGATGCACGTTCACCTGTGTCAGGCTGCAACTCGGCATGCTTTTGTGTAACTGATACGCCCAGGGTATTTTTAATAATTTGTTTCCTTAAGCAGAGAACCCTCCCCTTCTTTCTGAGCTAAGATGAGATGCCCTGAACATGATGCCAGGAAGGATAGGCTTGCTTTAATTCTGGGTCTTTCGTTGACCAGCTGTGTTGGGTTAGGAAAGCTACTTCACCTCTCTGAGCTGCGGACACCTCACCTTTTCCTTTTGGAGCTGAAATTCTCCAATTCTCCTGCTGAGGGTATTCAAAAAGTGAAGAGATCTCCATCCTCCCAAACGGTGGACTGTCTCCTTCCAAATAATCGTTAAGTTAAAATTGTAAATGGTAACTCTAAGTTAAGTATGACTCAATGAGATTTTGCCTGATTAATGTGTGGGCTCACACATGGGCACCCACAACGCAGTGTCATGGAGGCTTTGGTCTCTGCATATGCTCACTTATTCTTGCCTTCATACCTGTGCCTACGTTGTTTTCCTCCCGCTATGGACACTAGACCACCCTTCTACCTTTTGCCCCAATCTCCACTCTACCGTAGCTCCAGTCCACACAGCTCCCCGTGCTACTTACTGCCAAGCGAGGTGGGCTAATTAACACTTTCAGCATCCTGTCACTTATTTATTACATAGTATCTGTGAAGGGTTTGCTTTGTTTCCTCATTTTTCACTCTTGTTTCAAGTGGTCCTAATTAGACGGCATTCATTTCAGTGAT
Organism: Panthera uncia; assembly: GCF_023721935.1. Taxonomy (NCBI): domain Eukaryota; kingdom Metazoa; phylum Chordata; class Mammalia; order Carnivora; family Felidae; genus Panthera; species Panthera uncia. Next base: position 11,427,358 of record NC_064809.1, on the reverse strand, counting down.
TATGTTTCTTTCGCTCCTGCCGTAAGACTGGAAACTCAGTGAGGACAGAGATTTTTATCGGAGAGGTACTGTAGAGTTTCTTCAAATTTAAATGGTAAGGCCCTTAGAGGGACCTGATCCAAATGCCCCAGTAGGCTGTGGGAGAGGAGGCAACATTTGTTGAAGGGGATGGCATCTTAGCTCCGGCTGCCGTAACAAATTACCATAGACTGGGTGGCTTTAACAACAAACACTTATTTCCTACAGTTCCTGAAGTCCAAGTTCACAGTGCTGGCAGTTCTGGGTCTGGTAAGAGCCAGTTTCCCGGTTTTCATGGTTGTGCCCTCACGTGGTGAGAGCAGACAGAGATGAAGGAAGTCCTCAGGTGCCTGTTCTTACAAGGGCATGGATTCCATCATGAGGGCTCCACTCCTGTGACCTAACGATCCCCCAAAAGACCCACCTTCTAATACCATCACATTAGAGGCTAGGATTCCAATACGAATTTGGGGTGCACACATTTAGCCCATAACAGCTACAATGTGCCAAGCACCTGGGGACATATTCTTCACGACACCTCCACAGAGAATAATTTTCTCCACCGTCTATAGGAGGATACTGAAGGACATGTTTCTATTACCTCCAGGGGATGACGTACGATTTGTGCTCATTCCAGACCTCTCTGGAATGGTTTTAAAGTGTAGCCTGCCGATCTTCCAGTGCCCGTGTCCCCCCGATCGGAATGTGTCATCCCTGACGCCAGCCCAGACACACAACTCAGCCCTGCTTTGAATTCACCAAAAATGATCCAGCCACTGAATAGCATCAACAAGCAACGCAGACCCTGCTGAAGTCTGAGGGCACCTGGAGGATGGAGGTCACCTCTCGCTCTGCACAGACCACAATGGAGACACACGGTCTCACAAGATAGCTCCGTTCTTGCTCCAGAGTCCTTCCTCGCCCAAGCTCTCAGCAGAGGCTTTAGTTTTCCCCCAGCTCTGCCTGCCCTTGGCCTGCCCAGATTCAGGGTTCTCTCCCCCGAATCGCTTCCATTTCTCACTCCTTCCATGTACAGAGCAACTCACTCTGCCCTGAGACCCCTTCTCTACTCATGCTCCCTCATGCGCCTCTGTGATCAGTAAAATAGGGGCTGCCCGGGTTACAGAGCCCACTGCTCTTAGGAACCAAACCAGCAAGGGGTTTAAATAGCTCCTCCCAAACTTCTGTTACCGAATATTACTGGCAGTTTTGGCCTCTAGAGAGTAGCACTGTGTCCATAGCTGGTAGTGGTCTGCAGGACAGAAACCAACCAAAACTTTCTCCCACCATTTATTTCCCACTCAACTCAAACCTACTATTTCCCACCAGTGATCTTCCATCAGATCTTCACAGCGTTACCTCACCTGGAAGTACCTTGATCATTTATGTGTTTACCTATTACTATGAGTTTCCCTCTACTAGGCAATGGGCTCTGTGAGCGCAGCGTCCTTGACTGTTTTGTTCACTGCTATATCCCTCTTGCCTAGAAAGGGCCTATCACTTAGCAGATGTTGAGTAAATATTTTTTGAATGAATGAACAAATACATGAATTTGTCCAGAGAAAGCAACATTGAATTTTGAAGCCCTGAGCTATGTAACACCAGAATCCCAGATTTGGACGTGCCACAAACAGTGCAAAATGGAGTGATAAATGATCTCCCTAACACATCTCTTCTAGAGAAATTTCCTTGTTTTTATATGGAGTTCTACAAGGTGTTTTCATGAGCTGAATGTGGAGGGAGCCAGAAGCAGAGACGCTGCTAACTCTCAGTAAGGCTGTCTACTCTGTAAGAACGTGTATTGCAATCAGTCTCAAAATACTTATTGAGGGACTGAAATATCCCAGAAGCTGGGGGTGGCCAATGAGACTACATGAGTTGCAACATGGTCCCTGTCCCCATTTCATATGTTCATGTGTCCATGCTTTTCCAGACTCCCAATCCCTTGGCCTTCAAGATCCTGGTTCTTCAAGTCCTGGTTCTTGAGTCCTTCCTCAAGGCTGTACCCGCCTGCACCTCCCCATGCCAGTCCTTCCATCCCTGATGCTGCCCAAGCACCCTGGGGATGGCTCAATGTCTGCTACTCATGTGGTGTAAATTAACCCATCTATAGTTATTCACGTATATACATCTATACCTCACCCAAAGGCAACAAGTCCACGGGCCAGGGCCTGTGTTATATCATCTCACACAGAGTCTTTGCCAAAGGTGTCTGTTGAGTGAATCGGTAAACTCCAGAAGCTAGGCGCCCTATTGTTGGCTTCTGAGAACTACTCACATGCTTGGTTCGATGTATGTCTTTGGGCTGCAATTAATTCTAAGGCTGAAAGGGCTCAGGGATGATAGCACACACAATAGGTTCCTCAGCATAACCTGCCAAGAGCAGCCTCCTTTCCATGGATTTGAAAAGCCTTAGATATGAATCCTTATTGATTCTGCAGGGTCATTGAAGAGAAAAACTTTTTTTCTCCAGGGATGCGGTTTCATTCTCAAAAAAGGTTTGAAAGGCTATTTCATATCAAAATTCTGTTAAGAGAATCAGGGCTTTGTACCAGCCACTGGCTTGGGACAATGGATCTCTGTTTACTGGACTTGAGATTAGAGAATCCATCAGCAGTCATCTTATCTAAGATGTCACCTTTGGGTTTCATTGCCCGGAAGCAGTGTTTGGGTTGAAAGATCGGTAAGAATGCCCTGCAGTGACTTGTTGGAGGAGGCTGGTCACAGACTTGGCACGTTTCTCATCACTCGTCATGTCTCCTCACGTTCAGCAACAGGCATCAATTCTTCTGTGTTATTAATGGGATGATGTCTTGAGATGTATCTCAGTCATCTCCTTCTAGATGTAACTGAAGACATAAAACCAAGAAGGAACATTCTCTAGGATGTTCCGATGTCCTTTCTCTATCCCAAAAGTGCTCTTTGCTAGAAATTCTGGAGATGGACCAAATTAGGCTTCTTTACACCCTAATGAAATCATGAGTCCCAAGTCACATAAAATCATGTTTGGTTCAGACTGCAAATGGTTTGATGTGGCTGCACCTGTTGTTTACCTACAAAGGCACTCCTCCCTACAGGTGACAAAAACTGAGAATGAAAAGCCTATGTTCACAGGTCTTTCTGCCTGGAGGCTAGTCCCTGGACCCTCAGCATCACCTGGGAGCCCATTTGAAATGCAAATGTATACCCCCTTTCCCAACTAGATCTACTGAATGATGCAGGAAGTAGAAACATCTTGGTGACCTTGTATAGTAACCCCCTGCCAGCTCTAAACCTATAAATTCAGTTTGAAGAGCAGTTTGGTTTATCTTCAGTTTTGAAGATCTGCTCACATTACCACTTTAGGGCATTATTCAAAATTTACCCAAGTAATTTTTTCAGAGAAAGCCAACTTATTTATCCAAATGGAGATTCAAAAAACTGAGGGAGCCATCTGGTGGCTTGTGTGCCTACTAACTAACACTCTTCTCTTGGGCACAAGATTGCTGTCCTGGGAGCACTGTCATTGGAGCAAATGGCACAAGACAAAAGAGAGTTGACAAAAAGCATTTTGATGGTCAACGAAAACCAATTTAGAAACAATCAGACCATGGGGCACCTGGGTGGCTCGGTCGGTTAAGTGTCTGACTTTGGCTCAGGTCATGATCTCACTGCTCTTGAGTTCCAGCCCCACATCATCATCGGGCTGTGCTGACAGCTCGAAGCCTGGAGCCTGTTTTGGATTCTGTCTCTGTCTCTCTGCCCCTCCCCGGCTCGTTCTGTCTCTCTCTCTCTCTAACATAAAACTTAAAAAAAAAAGTTAATAAAAAAAAGAAACAATCAAACCAAAATTAAAGCTGAATATGATTAAGAGTAATTCTGATATTATTGTCCCTACCTGCTCTGAAAAAGAAACCAAATAATGGTTATGAATAACAAAAATTGTGTTTTAACTCTATTTCAAGATAGCATTTTTCACATCGAATACAGAGACAAAAGTAGAAATCAAACCAAAAAACATCAATCAATGGCTCAGTGAAATGCACAGGGTTTACTTAGCTTTGTATCTTTATATCTTGCTCCTACTTTGTAAGAGAAGCAGTTGAGTGGGGGCGGGAGGAGATATAGTTCCTACTCAGAAAAAATTTTTTAATTCAGATTCTGAGCACTGTAATTAAAAATACCTTAATATTTAATGCATACTTTCTTTCAGGTCTATAATGTCATACTGAAATTGTTAGTGGTTTCAAGTCAGTATCTGTTTCATCAAATACTCTTGCTCTATATTTTTTTCATGTTGAAAAATGTCTATGTATCATTTTTATTATGGAGGCAAAATCACTTCAAATTTCAGATAACTGCCTTGAATAAGAGATGGGTCTTCTATAACAATATACTTGATAAACTTTTCTTCTAAAGCTTCCATCACTCCAACCTGCCCAGTCCCAAATAAGTTACTGGAAGTGATTTTTTTTTTTTTTTTTTTTTTGCATGAGCAAAACCCAGTTCCTAACATGAAAGCCTAATTATATCAATTTTACTGGCAACCATGAAGAACAAGCAGTTAAGGGTTCCTATTATTGCCTTTATACCTCATTGTTAAGGTATAAATTGGCTATAAAAATATACTTGAAAATCAGTGTAAGTGTTAAAAATCAAAATGTAATTTTCAAAATGACCTACAAAACCAATACAAAGATCACTTTAAAAAAGAGATATGTCTCCTAAACTATATTTTAAACCACATATAATATTAAAACCGTGAAATGTACTATGAAATGTACATTGTCACTGGACTATTCAAAAATTGATGGCATTCTGGGTTCTTTTCCAGTTGCTTAACATTTTTGTTTATTTATTATTGTGGTTGTCTTGGATAAACTAAACATGAAGTTCATGACTAGAAGTATGTAAATTATGTATCTGTTAGTTTCACACACTCTAATTACTTTAATTGTATGTTCCACCTTAAAAATTTTTTTTTTAATATTTATTTTTGAGAGAGAGCGAGAGACAGAGTATGAGTAGGGGAAGGGCAGAGAGAGAGGGAGACACAGAATCCAAAGCAGGCTCCAGGCTCTGAACTGTCAACACAGAGCCCGACGTGGGGCTCGAACTCACAGACCATGAGATCATGACCTGAGCTGAAGTTGGATGCTTAACTGACTGAGCCACCCAGGCGCCCCTGTATGTTCTACCTTTTATTGCATTGTTTTCTTTAAATCAGTTTTAAATCTGTTATTGCCATATATGTTTATTTCCTACAGGTATTAAAGTATAACTTGTTTCAACTTTTATTTTTAGTTTATATTCATCTTTCTGTTGTATTCAATAGGAAACTTATAATTCAGTTTTTAAAACTCAAATGATTCCTTCATATTTAAATCACAAATTCATTATTTTAAGTTTAATGAAATCCAGCCATTTTTCCTATAGCACCTGTTTTGAAAATGTGAACTTGGGAGCACCTGGGTGGCTCAGTAGGTTGAGAGACTGACTTCCGCTCAGGTCATGATCTTGCAGTTTGTGACTAAGAGCCCTACATGGGGTTGCCGTGCTGAAGCTACTGTCAGGAGAGAGACTGCTTCGAATCCTCTGTCCCCCTCTCTCTGCCCATCTCCTGCTTGCTCTTTCTCTCTCTCTCTCAAAAATAAACATTAACAAAAATTTTAAGAAAGAAATTGTGAACTTGTTCCAATGTGATTGATATATTATAGGGAATAATATACCACAAAATTTCACATTTGCCTATATGCCATTTTGTCTGTCAGAAATGCTAGATCAATTCCAAATCTGGGTGTTTTTGCCCCTTCAGAGGTCATCTGACAATGTCAAGAGGCATCCGTGCTATGACTGAGGGGTTTGCTACCAGCATCTAGTGGGCAGAGGCCAAGGATGATAATAAACATACAATGTCCAAGACGGACCCCACAACATGAAATTATGTGGTACAAAATGTCAGCAGTGAAAAGGGTGCGAGACGTTGCCCTAGGTGGACACAGACAACCGAGCTGAGCAGAAATCTACACCACACACGCGCGCGCGCGCGCGCACGCAAGCACTCACACGCACACATACACGCACATACACACGTACACACACACCAAACTTTCCAGCGTCTACCAGTCTCCCCCGATTACCCTGTGCTGTGAGCCCAGCCCAGCCACGTCCTCGATCACAACTTATTTCATTTCAGGTAACCTGACTTCCACCCCTTCAGGGTAACTGGCAAGCTCCACCCCTCTTTACGCCCACTCCCACAGATCTCCGGTAGGTTTTAGGGGAATGGTTCATTTTTTCATCATTTAACATGCATAAAATTGTGCTGCTTTCATTAGGTTCCTACCTTCCCATTTTAACGTCACTGATGAATTTACTGAGTGTTGTGTGTCTAATACCATTTTCCCCCATAAGCTCTGTGTTTGTTTGCATGCTTTTGCATCATGCTGTCTTAGAAATACACTTGATGTATTATAGAACGGAAGGCATGGTTTTGTTTCTGTGTTAAACACACTCCTTCTCTTCTCTGATTAAATTCCTTACTTTGAAAATGTTTTCCAAAGCATGCTCAAAAAGCCTTCACTGTTACTTGAATTTTCAGAAGTTCAAAAGATCTAAAAAATGTACAGAGAGCACTGTAACAGGCATTCTAGGATCCACCACTGACTGAACAAATTTAACATTCTCCTTCAGATTTCCTTCTAATGAAATAAATAGAACACAACAGAGGAAACTCAAGTTCTCTTGTCCCCCTCTTCAATCCTGTTCGCAGGCTCAGTCTTGTTCTCCCTCTTCCCTAGAAACAAACATTATGATGGATGCGGTTAGCTTTTCAGTTCCTGTTTTTAATTTTCTACTACACATATGTATCCACACATAAATATGTGGTACTGCTTTGTCTTTTACGGACAAGTGCTCTCTTATACGGCAGCTTGCATTTTTCACTCGACATCTTCAAATCTGCATATTTTGATATATACAGAACTGATTTATTTTTATTTTGTATAGAGTTTCCTTCTCTGAATAGATATGTTTAACCCATTTTCTCCACTGGCCATTTGTTTTCACTTCTGTGATGTGCCTGCTTTTTTTTGTTGCCTACGTTTTTATTAGGCCACCTGTCCTTTCATTTCTAGGACAGTTTCATTTCCTCATATAACCTGTGTATTGATTATTGGTGGACTACATTAGGTTACGAATACTCTCTCCTAGTCTGTGGTTTATCTTTTAATCTATGGTGTCTTACAGGAGTTTTCAATTTTGATCCAAATGTACTGACCTCTTCTTGGGTCATTTTGCTTTTTGCATTTTAAGAAATTTTTTTCTACCTTGAGGCTACAGAAATTTTCTACATTTTCTTCCAAAACGCTGAAGGTTTGCTTTTCGTGTTTGGGAATTTAATATAGCATGAATGTGGTTTTTTGATAGTAGACACTAGTGATCTACCTTCATGTTTGTTTGGTTTTTTTCCAAACAGAAAAGTCAATTGTCCCAACACCACTTTTGAAGGTTTGTGTATTAGATTCCTAGGGCTGCTCAACAAACTGCCCCAAACTGGGTGGCTTAAAACACCCAGGATATTCTCTGCCAGTCTTGGTGGCCAGAAGTCTGAAATCAAGATGTCAGCAAGGCCACGGTCCGTCTGAAGGCTGGAGGGCAGGATCTGTTCCATGCCTTTCTTTCAGCTGCTGGTGGTGGCTGTCGATCCTTGAAGCTTCCTGACTTGCAGCTGTGTAACTCCTGTGCTGTTATATGGGTTCTCCCTTCGTGTGTCTGCCTCTCTCTCTCTCTCTCTCTTCTTTGGAGTCAGCTCCTCTGCTGCCCTTTGAGGTCTCTCCTGGCCCTGTCCCAGCAACACTGGGCATCCTTGGTGGCTCTGCTGTGTCTTCCCTGCCATCCGCTGCCCAGACCCTCAAGCCAAGTCCAACTGCCTAACCTCCAATGGGTTTTTATAATGTGTATTGTTTTTAATTGAAGTATAGTTAGTTAACATACAGTGTTGTGTTAGTGTGGGGGCACAACCTAATGATCCAATAATTCTTATACATTATTCAGTGTTCACAATAAGTATACTCCTTATCTCCTTTATCTGTTTCACCCATCCCCCACCCTCCAACTCCCCTCTGGCAACCATGAGCTTGTTCTTTGTATTTAAGAGTCTGGGGTTTTTTTGGTTTGTTTCTATTTGTTTTATTTCTTAAATACCGCATATGAGTGAAATCGCATGGTGTTTGTCTTTCTCTGACTTATTTCATTTAGCATAATACCCTCTAGGTGTCTCCATGTCATTGCAGTTGTCAAGATTTTATTTTTTTTCATGGCTGAGAAATATTCAATTGTGTGTGTATATATGTGTGTGTATATATATATATATGTGTGTGTGTGTGTGTGTGTGTGTCTGTATATTTTTGTGTGTATATATATGTGTGTGTGTGTGTATGTGTGTGTGTATATATATATATATATATATATATATATATATATATCTTCTTTGGATGGAATGAATGTCTTCTTTATCCATTCATCTATGGATGGACACTTGGGTGCTTCTATACCTTTTCTATTATAAAAAATGCTGCAATAAACATAAGTGTGCTTGTAGCTTTTCAAATTAGTGTTTTAATTTTATTTGGGTAAATACCCATTAGTGAAATGACTGGATCATATGGTAATTCTATTTTTAATTTTTTTGAGGAAATTCTATACTGTTTTCCATAGTGGCTGAACCAATTCAAATCCCCACCAACAGTGCATGAGGGTTCCTTTTTCTCCATATCCTCACCGACACCTGTTATTCCTTGTGTTTTTTTATTCCGGCCTTTCTGACAGGTGTGAGGTAACATCTCGTGGTTATGATTTTCATTTCCCTGATGATGAATGATGTTGAGCACTTTTCATGTGTCCGTTGGGCATCCGTATGTCTTCTTGGGGAAAATGTCTATTCAGGTCCCCTACCCATTGGATTATTTGTTTTTATGATGTTGAGTTGTATGAATTCTTTATATATTTTGGCTATTAACCCCTTATTGAATATATCATTTGTAGATATCTTCTCCCATTCAGTAGGTTGCCTTGTTGTTTTGTTGATGACTCCCTTTCCTGTGCAAAAGCTTTTTATGTTGGTGTCATCCCAATAGTTTAATTTTGCTTTGGTTTCCCTTGCCTTAGGAGACATATCTAGAGAAATGTTTCTACAGCCAATGTCAAAGAAATTACTGCTTTTTTTTTTCTCTAGGACTTTTATGGTTTCAGGTCTCACATTTAGGTCTTTAATCTGTTTTGAGTTTATTTTTGTGTATTGTGTAAGAAAGTGGCCCAGTTTCATTCTTTTGCGTGTGACTGTCCAGTTTTCCTGGCATCATTTGTTGAAGAGATGGTATTTTCCCCATTGTATATTCTTGCCTCCTTTGTCATAGATTAATTGACCACATAATCATGGGTTATTTTGGGGCTCTCTATTCTGTTCCAGTGATCAATCTGTCTATTTTTGTGATTGGCATTTTTAAAAAAATGTTAACCAATACACTTAACGTGAGAAATGATCAGTGTAGTCCCAGTGGATATATACCCTGGTAACTTCTGTGGTCAGAAGCACTGTTTATGGCATCTAGTGTCTGAAAGGGGGTGGAGATCGCTGCTACTCCACTCTCCCTGTCCTCTGCTCTCCTTACTCCAATAAGAGAGTCCCAAAGCTGGGGTGAGGGTGAGTGACAGTGGTGACCTGCCCTCTAATCAGTTTTGGCTTGCTGCTCACTGTTGACTAATGGGATCCTGCTCTGACCAAAAGACCCGATCTTGGTATGTCAACATATCAGCTGAGGCCAAGACCTCGGACTATGGGGAATTAACTGATCCACGTAAAGGCCACACCTTGGGGGCTGCCTATGTGTGCAGTTGACCTTCCCAGGTCTTCCACAATCCTAATAATCCCCCTGCAGCTGAATGAATTTCAGGCTTGGGGATTGCCGGACCATCCTCTCTTCCTGTCTTTCTATTCTGGATTCTACAAACGCGATCACAGTCTGCGTTTGGGTTTTATAAAACCAAGTCTCTCCTTGGTTTTATTTTTTCACCAAGAAGCAGCAGATAAGTGAGTATCTGCTGTGCCAACACAGCACATCCAGGTGTTAATGTCACCGCTGCAAAAAAACTCATTAGCACTTAGCACCCTGGGAATTCTTGAGAGCCACCCTTCAACCAACCTCTGGATAAAAGGCAATTCATGGAAACCCCAACGCCCAAACGAGACCCACAGTATACCTGAGGTGGCTCCCACAAGTCCCCTGTGGTTTGATTTCTTGCAGGAGGCACCCACTTGGCACCCACTTAGCAGAAGCCCTAAAAAGATCTGAAATAGGTCCGATGCCTCCAGGAATCTTAAAAGGACCTTTTCTGCACAGAAATGTATTTTTCCATGTGATGAGGCTTTGTTCCTTTCACAGAGAGTGGTCTTTGAAGCTCCTCAAAGTGTCAGACTGACAAGGTGGCCGGCTGCCGTTAAGCTCTGTGCCCTCTGCACTTTAGTCCTCTTGTCACTAAAGGTGTGTTTGTGCGCTGGGCAGGGAGAAAGGGATCTTAGATTCGAATAACCCCACGGCTGAATCTTCCCCTCCTTTGCCTTGCGTACCTCAATCCATGGCACTTGGTGAGCCTGGCTGTCAGTGACGGTTAGAATGCACGACTATCCCAGCCCCTCTCCTGCACTGGATTCTAAGCACTCTGGAAGTAAGGGCTGCATCTTAACACCTCTGAATTCTCCACAATGACCGCTACAATGTGACGCTTCATTAAGTGTCGGCCCTTAGCGACTGTTGTTGCCATCTATGGTTCTGAAGAGCTTCACGTGGAGAAGAGTGGGTTTTCCATCAGAGGCACCTAAACTCTGACTTCTGAGCTTCGTGGTGAAACTCTTAAAAGTACCTTCTGCACCTGCTGTGTCCCCTGTCCCGGGCACAACAGCAGATGCTTCACAGATATTGACAAAATGTCTAAATCTGTGAATCAACCCCACTTGGCCCCTCGAAATAAACAAAACTAAACAGCTGATTCGTGGCTGAGCATACGGGGAACATGATCAGATCGCACGGCACATAGAATATTTGAAATTAGGTCTGTCCAAGAAAAATGCGCTACCTTTATGGAAGCATGCATTTAAACAGAAGAATTCTGGTGGTAACTTGTCTTGGACCAGGTTGTTTTCCATGGCATACAGAAAAACTAATGTTTGACAATCTTCATTACCATTGTTCCCTTCATTCTCGACTAGTGCTGTTGTTTCTGTGGAATAGGTGGGTGGGTGCAGGGGGACAAGATAGTTAGGGCTCTGGAAAGGAGATATACCAAAACAGTGTGGGGGCAGTGGGTTGAGGGCCAGTGTCCTTCCCTAACGCATACTAACAGAGTTTGCGATAACATTCACTTTATCTTATCAAAACAAAGAATGCTTTGCTTTTTGTTAAAACATCAGCCAGCAGCAGCATGAGGCAGCAAGTTCTATGAAGGAAAATTTTAGTTTCTCCCCACGCTGAAAAAGAAAAACAAAAGGAAAGAAAATACAGGAGCAAAGGAGATTTGGCAGAACTCTTGCAAGGATGTGTCGTCACACATATTTATCGGCAAGTGATCCTGCTGAGTTCTTTGCTTTCTTTGGCTTCTTTTCATTCTTTTTATGTTTCCTGCCTTTCCTGTAAAGCAAGGTTTGGATTCGGGTTTTTTTTGTTTGGGTTTTTTTTTCCCCATGGTGTTTTTCTCCCCCAGCCCTGCAGGTGGCGCCTCTGCTCCAGTGCGTTCAAACCGCCCAGCTATAAATAGATCTTGATTCCTCAGAAGCAAGTACTTGGCCACATCACCTTATGTAACTAAAACAGGCGGTTTTCTGTTTTGCTTTTAGCCAGAAACCAACTGTTCTGGGAATCACAGGGCCATTAGACCTTATTAAGCGGAAATTAATACAAAGGGGCCGCGAAGAAGAAAAAGAACAGGCATCCATGACTGGGAATTCTATATGACAGGTGTGTGTGGGGGATGGATTTTGACTTCCTGATGAATCAGAGAAGCTAAACATACAAAAGCATATTCTGCCAAACAGAAATCCGTGTTACAGTCTGAACAAGCTGATGAAAATCCCAACTACGATTGACCAAAACACGACAGGGATTGGTGTAACTTTTTGCCTGCTGAGTGTGCTCAGGGATGCCTCAATGTACGCTTGGGGGGACATTGTCTGTGATAGGGTTCAGATCATCCCGGTTTTCTCTGTTGTCCTGGAAGTATGATGTGTGATTGTTATTTGCTCTTAATGGGATATAGTCTGTTCTTTACAAAATCTCCCTCTGCCTGGGGCCTCTTAAAGTACTGCATTTTCACTGGCTGAGGTTGGAGAGTGTTCTGGGCTGCAGCAGGTAGATTAATCCAAGCACTGCTGACCACACATCACCCCACAATCTGCAGGATCTGAGCCCTAAAGAAGCCTACTGCCCTGGTCTTCCCAGTCATTGTCCAGAGTGCTAACAACTGTTATATACAAAATCAAAAGCTGGGTATCAAGAAGGATTTGGTTGCTTCTCTGTCTCTCCCACTAGTCTGCAAGCTCTTTATTTTCCTTCTGGGTATCTTCCATAGCTGCTGTTGTTGCTAGTACAGAATAGGTGCTCAGGAAACATGTGTGGAATGGCTCAAGTGTTCTGGTGAAGGTGGCATAGCACTTATTTATAAACCAGTGACATTCCATCTGGACCCGGCTACTGCACCAGTAGAAATATACCTGGGTGGGCACCCAGGAGGGGCACCTGGGTGGCTCAGTTGGTTAAGCGTCCAACTTCGGTTCAGGTCATGATCTCACGGTTCGTGGGTTCGAGCCCTGCATCGGGCTCTGTGCTGACACCTCAGAGCCTGGAGCCTGCTTCAGATTCTGTGTCTCCCCCTCTCTCTGCCCCTCCCCTGCTTGCACTGTCTCTCTATCTCTCTCAAATATAAATAAACTTAAAAAAAAGAAAAATATTAAAGAGAGGAAACTAAGGAATGGAGAAATTGAGTGATTTGCTTAAATCACACAGTAAATTGCTGAGTCAGGGTGCAAACCCGTGCAGTCTGACTTGAGAGCTGTTTCTCTGAATCACTATGTGTCCTGCCTCCCCGTACTGTGTGGGTATCTCCAGTTCCATTAATGGAAAGTCTTAAGCAGCACCCACACTAATACCAGTAGCTTCTCACAGGGAGGTGGGGGCCTGGGGGAGGAAGTTCTTTGCAAATCTGACCTTACTCAACCCTATCAGTAGATGGTCAACCATGTTCTCCGACACATTCATCACCATCCACTAAGGGAGGTTTCTAGCACTTGGGTTCAGGATTTCTGCTGTTCTTGGAACTTTCAAGTGCTTCTTGGAGATTCTGTTTGCTCATCAGGATGAATGAAATTAACTAACGAAATTCTGATGGCAAGCTCTGTTGGGAGAAACAAACCCCAAAATGTACAACAGCTCCAATGCAGTAGAAATTTACTTCTCGTGCACACAGCTCATATGTCCTCGATTACTGCTGTCCTCCCAAGAGTGACTCCAGGACCCAAGATCCCTCCTTCAGATTGATCCATATTCAGCACAAAGGGTGCTCCATCAACCCAGCAGAAGGAGAAAGGGCACACGGAATTCTGAAACGGTGGGCTCGATGGGCGGGGCCGAGAGGTGGCGCACATCACTTCCACTCACATACCACTGGGCAGAACACACTCCTGGGGCTGAATCTAGCTGCAGGATTAACTGGAAAAATGCAATGCAGCACTATGCCCAGGAAGGAAAGGAAATGGGTTTGATAAATAGCTAGCCAGCTTCTGCCACACAGGCTAATCTTAGAATTAACAGAAGATGCAATCAATAAGAGAATTTCAAACCCCTGCATTATTACAGTACATCACTTTTTTTTTTTTTTTTTTCAGGGAGAGAACCATGACATTGGAACTTCTGGGTTCTTTATTTTACATTAGGACTTCAAGGTTGGTTTTCGCCACGCTCTCCAAACAGGCTGTGTACAGTCTGTGAGAGGTTATACAAAATAAAACAAAGGGAGAACCTGGAGCTTCTCGGTGGCTAATGTGTCTTCTTCCACACAAGGGGCCCAGGGCTGATCTCCTTCCACTGCCTCTCGGTCATGGCTGCTCCAGCTCCAGGAGGCTGCCCTCAGCAGTCACCGCAGGGAACACAACCACAGCCAGTATTTCATTCCATCCCCTGACGCAAGTGCCCCCACAAGTGACAGATGGCAGAGGCAAAAGTGCTGATGGTGTCAGAAATCACAAAAAAGGTGAACCCGTTCTGGGGGAAGGGAGGTTGGGGGATGGAAGCGACACACTGGGCTCCTCCCATGTTTCCTCTCTGGACCCCACTCCCTGCATACCTTAGGACTCCGGGGTGTCAAGTCTGAAAACTTCTGCTCAGAAGCAGTCTGGAGCTACAGACAGACTGAAAAATAATTCTGGGCTACTGTCTCGGGAGTCAGTATTTCCACAACTACCTTCTACAGCTGTGCTTTTTTAATTAATAGACACTATGTGATGCTCAGGTGCCCCTTTTCTAAGGATAAATGCTCTTGAATGCAAAATGATGGATGGATCCTTGTCTGTTCCTGTCGTCAGATCATCTTTCTATGCAACGCTGGAGTCTTTCAGGGGCTTATGCTCAGAGAGCTCACAAGCCTCCACCAGCCTGGCGACCACCAGGTGCTAACCCCTGTGCCACTGCAGACAACAGAGGGTATCACACCACCTCCAGCAGCAGTCCTGAGATGAGGATTCTATTTTGGCCCCTGCCCCCACTGCTTTCTAACTGACCAAATCAACTAAGCAAGTAGGACCCCAAATTAGTTCCTGTCTAAAACTGAACACAGAGTGACTGGTAATATAAGGCAGCAAAGATATTCAACCGGGGCATTTCAATCCCTCATAAGCCTTTCTGATGAGTTAGCTACCTTAAGGATTCACCTTTTAGACAATACACATAATTCTAATTCCAGAAGATAGAACAACATTGCACTGATTTGGTTTTCTCCCCTCTTTCATATTATAAGAAGGACAATGATGCTATCATGATTATATTTCATTCATATTTATATCATGATTATAAATTCATTCATTAGTTCCTTCCTCCCACAGCTATTTGTAAAATACCTCTGCCAACCACTGTGAAATTATATATATATAATTATATAATTATATGTATACATATATGTAATATATAATTATACATATACACATATAATATATATGTAATATAATGTAATAATGTATATGTAATAATGTAATGTATAATGTAATAATGTAATAATATATATGTAATATATCTATAATATATATAATATATATGTATTATATATATACATATATATTACATATATATTAAAAAAAATAAATAATATATATGTATATATATACATATATATAATTTCACAGATTTAACATACATTTGTGTGTATATATATACATAATATATATATATAATATTTCACAGATTTAACAAATAGCTGTGGAAGGAAGGAACTAATGAATGAATTTACAAACAAGAGAGGGAGAGAGGAGACCACTGTGATACAATCTAAAATACTCTTTTTTTTAAGTTTAATTTATTTTGAGAGAGAGAGCCCGAGCACATACGTGTGTATGCAAGTGGGGGCGGGGCAGAGAGTCAGAGAGAGACCAGAGAGAGAGAATCCCAAGCAGGCTCCACAATGTCAGCACAGAACCTGCCACGGGGCTTGATCCCATGAACCATGAGATCGTGACTTGAGCCGAAATTGAGACTTAGATGCTTAACCGACTGAGCCACCCGGGCCCCTCACATCTGAAATACTCTTAAAGCTGTGTTAGATTTTCAAAAGAAGATACTGTAATCAGATGAGGAGATATCCCTTTGCCCTTGACCCACAGATAAAATGAAAGTGAGTCCAAGCCCTGCAGACAGTCGGTTCCCTAGGCCTGGTTTAATGGACTAAATCCCTGGTTAGGAACCAGGAGATCTGGAATGGGAATTTATCTTCTTTGCTAAATAGCTGATGAGTTACAATTTGGATGGAATAATGCACATCTCTTCTGGGCCTCACTGTCAGCATTTTGAAATGAAAATGATACTTCCTGGTCTTTCTCGCAGATGGTGGGGGGGGGCGGGGGGAGGGCAGGCAGGCAGGGGAGGGGCCGTGAGCAGGCTGTGGGACAACAGAAGGGTCAGCTGCTGGGAGAAGATACAAGGTCTCTCCGTAGATGCAAAGTGTGGCTGATGCAAATTCAGATTTTTGAAGACCACATCCATTACATTTTCATTTTCAAGTTTCAAAGTGTATTATCACCTGCATGTTCCAGGTTTTATTAAACCAAGTAACAAAGGAGTGTGCTTTTGCACTGGGGATGAGACCTCGCAAATAACGAAAACCAAGATCAGGAAACTGAAGGACTGCACAAAAATCTGCTTTTTGCCCCTTTTTCTGTTTCTGTTCTTGCTAGGACTTGCACCCCCACTCTACACATGCCTCAGAATGCAAACAGTGTCTGTCTTCCTTGTAAGGGACAAGGAGTAAATGATTTCTCTAGAAGAGGTAACATCGAAGGTAGGACCAGGTGAGAATGCCCTGATGAAGCCATCACACGCGTACCCCGGACCACCCACAACAGATGTCTCAACTCCAAGACCCCCTGGCTCCAAGGAAGACCGCCTGGAACCCGGTCTTTGTTCTAACCGGTTCCTGGATGCCTGAGGGGACACATGCACCAGACCAGCAGCCTCAGTAAAAACTCCAGGCCCTGAGCAAAGAGGAGACTCCCTCCTTTCCTGTGTCTCCCAGACACCCTGTCCGCACCTGCACTCTCCCTATGCCTTCAGTGAACTCTGCTTTCACCTCCTGCTGGCTCGTGTTTGATTTCTACCCAACTCTCTTTGCTGGTCCTGCGGGACCTCCTCTGGGTCCTCGGACCTGGCCTGCCTGCATCAGAACCACTGAGGACCCTGTAATAGGGGCAGATGGTTTCATGGCGGGGGCAGGGGCAGGGGGAGCAAAACCGGTTTATAACACAGTTTGGCCAGCATCACACAGGATCAAGTAAACAGCTCTAGAAAATAATGAAAATTTCAACCGCCACGCAAGCAGTATCCATCATATGGCATTTTTTTTCCCCATCAGGTAATGCGAAATCATCTGTGTATCCAAAATGATTAATCAATGAGTGGACTCTAAATAGAGACCACACGGTCCCAACCAGATCTTACCTTACGCCCGAGTCACTTGGAGGTGCTCCCCTTAATTCTACTCAACAGACTATCAGTGCTTTTGTTTTATTTTTTGGAAGTGCTCTAAGTGGTCTCCAGGTATGACAAGCTTACAAACAAAAACAAATTCAAAAAAAAAATTTTTTTAAATTATGGTCAACAGTACTTAAAGCAAGAAATTCTGGGCAGCTAATCCACTGTGTTTAATTCATTTCCTATTGGCTTCCTATCAAAATAACCTTTCCTTCGAAATGTCCCACCTGCTAAATATGCCTAAAGTCCACCAGCTACTAAAAAATTCGAAATTAAATTAAAGTGAGAAAACTCTACAGAAATAGTTTAAAACCCACTGAATCATACATTCTTCTAATGTCCTCCCAAGGCAGTGGGTGAAACATTCTCTTAGATGCTGTGTAGAGAGGACAGGGAATGACCCAATCCTGCAGCAACTGAACAATAACATGCTTCTTGCTGTTTCGGAGTTAGCAGACTCTTCGCCTCCATTCTAGATATTTTTATCCCCCTAAAATGTAGGAATGCATTCAATTCTTTATATTCCCCATTCTTTCACTTTGCCTCCCCAGACTCCTAATTGCATTGCAAAGTCTTCTTTTCCATTTGTCTGTTTGTTTCCACAATGGCAAAGGGGTGGGGCCAGCTGGCCCCTTTCTGGGCCAGCAACAACAAAAACCCTCCAACAAAGGCCCTAGCGCTCACCCCACATTTTCTCAGCCAAGAATTTTCTTAGCTACATGTATTCCATCGTTACAAACCCTCAGTGTCTTTTTTTTTTTCTCTCTCTTTTTACTTTCCATTTATATCATTGTGGAGGCTCCAGGCTTCACGTGGGCTTTCCCCTGAGCCTCCACAATCAGGTTCTCACCCGGCCCCCAGACAGGGTGACTCACCCAGGAGGGAGGTCTAACAATGTGCTGGGCTGCCACCACATCCCAATATAGCCCTCCCCTCCCCCGCCACTATCCAAGCCCCCAGAGAGTCAGGGCTGCAACCTTCGCAATGTGTGGGCTGATGCTGAGAGGGGACACCTCCCTCACACCCCACCCCCAGCTCACAGGTTCTTCCCAAAGGTCAGCGCCCCCTCACTCCCCCCCCACCACCCTCCCCCACCATCTCTTAAAGGCCCTTGTGTGGCTTCCGGCTTTCAAATCTCTTAATGACAGAAGACCTGGTATTTAAATCCTGGATCAGTTTAAATCTCTCATGTCTTAAGCATCACCCCCACAGGAACACCCAAGCTCCATATACTTTCATACTATCTAGGGTTTCTGACAACAGCTTCAAAATTGCAATTAAGTTTCAAAACTAATCATCTCCCCACCCCGGGTTTCCTTAGCTCACCAGGCTCCTGAATGGCAACAAAAGAAATGCCATCCATTAGCCCAAGTCCCTCAAAGCCTGCAATCTGTGCAGCCACAAGGTGGCCCCAGTGAGGCCATGGGGGGAGGCCTGAGCAGCTCTAGCCTTTGGAGATTTTTTTGACCATGGTATTTTGAACTAATTACGTGATACAAGTTGTTACTCACCTTCTGCCTGTAAGCGTTCAGTTCGCTTCACGAGGAGAGGAATTCGGTTTAAATATCTCACAGAAGCCTAGAGCCACGAACATCCATTACACTTCTACCCCTGCAATTACTAAGCCTTCCTCCAAATCAGCATCTTAACCGGACATCAAGGCCCCATTCACTTTAATTTTACAAAGCAAAAGAATGTGCCTCTGTATGTAGTTGTATACAGAATACAGCGGTCTGTGTTGTGTATTTCCAAATATCAAACATCTGGGGGTTAACGCTACCTAAGAAAGACCCATGGGAACGGGGAAGGGCCCGAGAAAACGAACACTGAAGGGGAAGGTAGATTCCAGCTCAGCTTCTCACTGTGCACCTGACAGCTTCAGGACCCTGACATCTAAGTGGGGTCATTTAAAATACGCCCCAGCACATCAAACAAGTGGCCTGTAGTCAATACCCGACAACATCCTAGATCAGTAAAATTACATGTAGACTCACTATATAACAAAAATGAAAAGAAGTAAACAGCCTCCATAATCTTGCAAGGCTGTTATGATTACACTGGCTTGGGAGTTGATATATATAAAATGATTCAAGGAAATCCATGCTATTAAAGAGCACAGAGACATGCAAAATGTTTTCAAATTACGGGCAAAGGAAAAGAGCCCCAATTCTTTTGCTGCGGTCATCCAAAGATTTTATAGAAACAAGTAACGAAAGTATATCACAGAGTTTAACAAAAACCCGGTTTGCGACGATGCTGCCTTGACCACCGTTATTCTATATTTAGATCTGACTGGGATTAGGAATCAGACAGAAAAGCAGGGAAGTAAACATATAGGCCATATTGGCCATGCTTCCTATCGTTTTTCAATCTCTATATGGAGTTAAATAAATATCTCCCTACACGCCCCCAAGTCCATTATCTTTCAACAAGAGAGTGTGTAAGCACATCCAAACACCCCTGGAACTGAAGCTCCAGGCTTCCCCCAGGGGGCGCACCGCCAGCTTGACTGCCTGAGTCACAAGAGGCGGAAGGCTGACTGTGTACACATAAAACTATGGGGTAGGCCATTAAGGTCGAAGCTAAAACCATGGCACTATGTGTGCACCTCTGAAATTTACTCTGTTGTAGAAACACATTCTGCATTTTAGTCAGAAAAAGCTAAACTAAATACAACATGTGCCCTGGTCATTGCAGTGACAATGTCACCTTAATAATTCCTAGAGAGGCTAACAGGATTACACGTGAGGTGAGGGGTGGGGGAGGAAAACCATTTAAGGAGGACCTCCAGTGCCCCAGGCTTTGTGCTAAACACATACAAATCTTTAGGAATCTCCACCGAACAATGGCTTGAAGGGAGTCGGTTTAGGGCTGATTTTAAACTAAGGAAGTAGGCTCAGAGAGGTTCTAGTCCTGGACTTTGAAAGCAGGTCTTCTAGAACCCAGGCTCTTTCTGCTAGCCCTCATCACACTCAAAGAACAAGGGAATCCATCCCTGAGAGGCCAGAGGGAGGAAACTATGTTGAATCAATGGAACTGACCTTTGCCCTCTATGTTCTGGATTCCCCTGCTGGTCCTCACCTCTGTCGTCTGTTTCCTGATCATGCCCAGCAGACATACCCTGCTTCTTCACTGGCTTGGCCACCTTCACTGCTGTCCACACTTCAGTCCACCTTCTCTCTCTCTCTTCCCTTTTCAATAAACACTACAAAGTCTCGTTGGGGACAGGATATGGACGACACATTGGATTTCTAAGAGAGAGCTCAAAATCAAAATGGCACAGATCAATTTCTATCCCATCCCAAACAAACAAAAACAATAAAAAAATACCTCTAGAAACAATGAAAGTGAAACACATTATTATAATCTTGTGTTCACAGTGAACCCTTAAGTAGCCAGCCCTCCACTAACGTCTACTCTGAATAACTAGAATTACTTTTCTCTGAATTCAATCTTTAAGAGAAAGATAATCAATGCTCAAAGTTCATCATGTGCTAACTAAGCAAAACAAATTCTGGGCTGTGTTCTGGAGTCAGGGCATGCCCCACCCCTTTCTGACACCTATCTTTCTGTAGCTAGAAAACTCTTATTTGCCTGTTGGGTTTTCTTTCTATGATTTTGTGACAAGTAATGTCTTCCCACACCCCACACTTACTCCTTCTTTCTTTAAAATCCCAGATAACTTGGGGTGCCTGGGTGGCTCAGTAGGTTAAGTGTCCGACTTCGGCTCAGGTCATGATCTCGTGGTTGTTGAGTTCGAACCTTGAGTCGGGCTGTGAGCTGACAGCTCAGAGCCTGAAGCCTGCTTCAGATTCTGTGTCTCCCTCTCTCTCTGCCCCTCCCCCACTCGTGCTGTCTCTCCCTCAAAAATAAATAAGCATTAAAAATATTTTAATAGGGGCGCCTGGGTGGCTCAGTCAGTTAAGCGGCCGACTTCGGCTCAGGTCATGATCTCGTGGTCCGTGGGTTCGAGCCCCGCATCGGGCTCTGTGCTGACAGCTCAGAGCCTGGAGCCTGTTTCAGATTCTGCGTCTCCCTCTCTCTGACCCACCCCCGTTCATGCTCTGTCTCTCCCTGTCTCAAAAATAAATAAACGTTAAAAAAAAAATTTTTTTTTTAATATTTTAATAAAATCCCAGGTAACTTTACACATCTTTCTGTCTCTACTCAAGCACTTACTATCCTGAATTGCCCCTGTGGATCTACACCTATGTTTCTGCCTCTGGACCAAGGGCCAAGGTGATCATCTTTGTTCTGCCAAAATGCTTGTATTAAAGAACAAATGAAACTGAGAACTAACTGAGGGTTGATGGGGGGGTGGGAGGGAGGGGAGGGTGGGTGACGGGTATTGAGGAGGGCACCTTTTGGGATGAGCACTGGGTGTTGTATGGAAACCAATTTGACAATAAACTTCATATATTGAAAAAATAAATAAATAAATACATAAATTAATTAATTAAAAAAAAAAGAACAAATGAGGGAATGAAGGAAAAGCAATCTTTTCTGCCTTTGATCTCCGCAGCTACATTGCTACACCAAGGTTCCTCATTTCGGAATGATGATGGTGTAATTTACCAAATCGGTAAAGACGAAATGACTTTAGTACAATTAAGTGCTAAATAAGGAGGCTGAAGTATGATAATGCGTCTCATAAAGATGCTCAATCACTGCTGGAATCATGAAAACACGAGTTTCTAGTTAATGTCACTTTAGTTAATCCCACTGTTCAATTCGCGGAAGCATTCCTGTCCTCCAGTTAGTCCAGGGAAGGGAGAGATGGCTGTTCTTAGAGCAGCACACACCATACGTCAGTGACACTTACAGATAGTACGTCTCCATCCTGGGCACCAGAGCCGAAGAGACGTAGTGGTCCAAATGGAAATGGACCGCCATACTCACAAGCAAAGACCAGGCTAGTCTTCCTAAACCAGCATCCATTTTACACACCCCCGTGTGCAGGTAAGTGAAATAAAAGTTGCAAAAAAGAATCTCTTCTTGTCCTTACTATGTATAGTATACAGTTATTGTCTATTCTGTTCTGTTTTCTTTTTTCAAAGCCAGTTGAAATCCATCAAAATGGTTTTAGTATCCCATGGTGCGTCAAGACCAGAGTATAAAGAAATCTAAACTGTATCCAAAACCCACCAATTTAGCTGTGCACCGGTCAGCTGCCTGATCCCCTCCCCTCAACACTGGTCAGGAAAAATGGCTGTGAGCAACAGCACACCCACTACCTCTGTACTTCAGTTATGTCCAACAGCTTTTACCAGGTCTCATTTCATGCCTCTGAAACCAAAATTACTACCAACACCACCACTGCAAGGCAGTAATTTACTAGACCAAGAAGAGAAAGAAGTGCTACTTAGCTCATGTTATAAATATACACGATGGGAGATGCATGGAATGAACGCCATCCAACGTAAAGGAATTACACAAACAGTGCTTTACATCTAATGATCACCATGTCCTGCCCCACCACCAACTCACAAAGTTGGACGGAAGCCATTTTATTCCCAACTGTCATCTTGTAAACTGTCAATCATCCAGAATATTCACTTCACCTGAGTTTCGATACTTGCTGACTCATTCGCAGGGAAGTCTCTCTTCGTTTTGAGTGTTAGCAAAATAAGAGATTCCTGAAAATGTGACATCTTCTGGGAGGACTGTCTCTGGCAGACAGAGGTCTTAACTCAAAACTCCAATGGCCAGATGCAGGGTCTATGGACTTGCACCCTGCCCACATTTCCATTTGTCCCGAGCCATTATTACTCAGTGTTTCATACAAAAGTAAGATAATAGTGTACTTGTTATAATGAGCTCGTGTTTATAATCCAGCAATAGTGGGAGGCTGCTGACTGTAATCAGCTACATTTATATGAAATACTGATACCAGCAAGGGGTTTTACATAAATAATGGGTCTATTTTTTAACTTTGCCTAATGAAGCTACTTCTTAAAATTATATTTAAAAGACTAAAAATGGAGGAATATACTATGGCAGTGGACACGGCTGCAGGAGGAGCTCATTAATACAACGAATTGGAGGGTCAGTTAAAGTACTTATTTTGCACACATCTACACACGCTTACGCACACTTCAAAAAAGCTAGGAAATCATTCAGAAAACAGTACTGGTTTAATTTCTGGTTCACCGAGAAGAGTTAATCAAGTGCCAAACGTTAGATGATTCATCTATGGAATTTATACCTTTGAATAAATATAAGAACTTACTTTGTGACAGCTTTTCACTTAACTGAACTCAAACTCGGCTCAAAAGGGATCTGGGCAATGTATAAAAAGGCTGCTGTTTGACAAAGCAGCTAAATATGGACCATTTCCAGGTTGGTGCTGTGGAAGGGCCTTTCTTACAGTGTGAGCAGTTGACTTAAGTCACCAGGAGACAAGACAACCTGGGGACCCCACGTCCACCACCCGCGGGTCCGATGTCTTCCACACAGGCTGTCCCGAGCGCCACCAGCGGGACCCTTTGAGCCACTGCCACCTGCAGCATGTGACCCGCCAGCTCCCGGCACCACATCCCTCACCTGGCCTGATTCTGGGGCTGAACACGTAGGTCCGAGAGGGCCAGCGTTTGTGTCTGTTCCAACTCTGGAAAGACTGAGGCATTGGTACTGACTAAAATTGCTTATGATATGGACAGCTATTTACCAAATGATAGATTTATTATTTTTTTTAATGGCTAACCTTGGGGATCGCACTTCTTGTGATGAGCACTGGGTGATGTATGGAATTGTTGAAATCACTATCCTGTACACCTGAAACTAATATTACGCTACTCAAAAAAAATTTTTTAAGTGAATATGGCTGAACTTCAGGAAAATCTCAGGTTTATTTTACAACTGGTTATCTTTTTTGACGGGGATAAGCTATTGCTTAGAAGGAACCCCCAAAAATCAGATGAACTTTTTGCGAGACAGCTCTGACCTATCATGTAACTGTGGGCGAGGCATTTACGTACTGAACCTCAGTTTCTCTGTCTGTAAAGTGGGGATTATGTAACTGTAACATCCCCATTGGGCCTAGTCTCTGGCATTGTGATCCGAAAGGAACAACGGTACCTCACTGGTAGGGAATCTAAAATAACACCCAGTCCGACGACCTTCAGTCACTAGGGTGCACACTGTGTGAAACCCTCAGGAAGTACCAAAGAGGGGTGATACATCACTCTTGTTCATTCCCAGCGCTGCTCATTTTCTTCGTCCAGCCTCCCTCACCCTCCACGAGTGGTCTGGGTTCAAATCCTAGCCCTGCTATTCCCAGGCTATGTGCTGTGCGCAGGTTACATGTCTTGGTGCCACACGATTTCCTCTGCTGTAAAATTGGGGTCATACTAACAGAAGCTGCCTCGTAATGGTGATCTGGAGATTAAGTGAGATAACAGATATTAAGTGCTCAGCACAGGGTCTGGCCCACGGTAAAGCATGGTACACACTTTTCTAGTGTTATGTAGGGCCTCATAAAAACCTCTTGCCTGCTTTCCTATTCATTTTCTTTTCCCTGCTACTAGCTGGATATATATATCTACTAGTCTCTGCCTGCCCGGGGGCCTGAATGACAGCTGGAGGGGAACCCCTGGCCCCTGGTTGGGCTCCCAATTGGGTATTACAAGAATGAGAAATACACTTCTATCCTATCTGGCCTCTAAGATCCGGGATTTATCCACTCGAGCAGAAAAGAACCCTAGTTTTCCTTTCTAGGAGCAGGCGAACAGGCACCATGTGTTTGGAGAAAAAGAAAACTTCCTTCATTTATACAGGGCTCCTGCAGTAAATAAATACAGGGCTTCCTTCATTTATACAGGGCTCCCCAGTAAATACTGGGGAATGACCTAAGGTTCGTGGGAAGATGGACACTTAAGAAACATCTTACAATGCAAAGCACATGGTGGTTTACCACAGAGATGTCACCTAAGAAGCCACACGACCCTAAACAAAATTAAGCTGACACAGAAGAGGCCATGCAGCCGGCCAGAAAGATCTGGCATAGCCTTCCATTCCTCTCCTGATCCCCAGCTCAGCT
Source organism: Panthera uncia (assembly GCF_023721935.1). Classification (NCBI taxonomy): domain Eukaryota; kingdom Metazoa; phylum Chordata; class Mammalia; order Carnivora; family Felidae; genus Panthera; species Panthera uncia. The sequence continues at coordinate 11,402,044 of NC_064809.1, read as the reverse complement.
CTTACTGGAAGAAGTCTAAAGCCTGTTCACGGCATACTTAAAAACAGGGACATGATGATAATTAATTGCAATTCATTTATTAGTTAAAATCCCTGCACAGGATTTTTATTTTGGTGGGGTTTTAATTTGTTTTCTTTTTCTTTTTGCAAATCGGAAGTAAAAATCCTTTGGACACTAAAGACAAAGCTATTGCCACTACAACGTGGAAATGTCAGCTTTTAAATGACAGTGTATTTACCCAAGGAGGTAATCATACTGAACCTAATATAATTTATAGTTTAAAAAAAGCAAAAAGCTAACCTAGGAGCAGTGTAAGGTGAAATCCATAATACACGGATTCACCCAGATTTTAGAAAAACAGTGAAATCAGATTTGGGCTAAACTGTCCTAAAAACTCTCAAAACAATTCTTCCTTTCATGTGTTCGAGAACCAGAACTAGATTTTAGGAGTCTCCAGGCACTGTAAAATGCTTCTCTACTTTTATCTGCTGGCTTGCTTGCTACTCTATTGCTAAATGTAAAGCAGGGGAGATGAAGAGTAGAAATCTGGGCTCAACTTCCACAGCGTTGCCAAGTTTTCTGAGAATGCAATGGTGGTTTTCAAAATCAAGAACAAGGGAAAGACCCTTGACCTGGACGTACTTCCTGTATTTCCACTGATGTTACAGGGCCTCCAGCTCTGGTCTGGATTTTGGCCAGTATCAGAAAGGGGAAATGCCTAATTTTTATAAATTTGTAGAAAGATGTGCAGTAAACTAAATCAAAATGCAGGTACAGTCAGTCCTCATTCTTTGTGGATTCCATATTTGTAAATTCCACCACTTGCTGAAATTTCTTTGTAACACCAAAATCAATCCTCGTGGCCCTTTTGTGGTCATCGGTGGACATGGGCAGAGGGGAGAAAATTTGAGTCCCGACTCACAGGACGCCAGGGTGGGTCAACCAAGGTGACACGTTGCCTCCTTGTTTTGGCCCTCATACTATAAATGAGGTTCTTTTTGAAATCGATTTAGTGCCAGTGTTTTCTTCTGGTGACTGTGTTGTTCAAATGGCTCCCAAGCTCCGTACTGAAATGCTGGCTAGTGTTCTTGACTACAAAAAAGATGGAATGTGTCTTCTGGCAAAAATACATGTGCTAGAGAAGCTTTGTTGAGGCGTGAACTGTAGTGCTCTACTGGCCATGTGTCCAATGGCAATGCATCAATAATACATATTAAACAGAAACACAAATAAATAAGGTTATGTCCTGTTGGGTTGATGAAAAAGGTGTGACCAGAGGCTCGCAGGCACCTAACCCTGTTTTCCCCTAGGAGCAATGGCCAGAATTTGCTAATTTGGTGTTCAAGGTGACTTTATATGCCTGAGAATTCCAGCGAGTAAACGGCAGAAGCATCTATTTTGCATGACACATCACGCTAAACAGTTCACAAACGTGTTCGCAATTTAGGCATACTTAAAAAACTGTACCAGGCCTGACAATAGAGTAGTTCTTACAGAGTCAATATCTGGAGAAAACGAGTATCACAATTTCAATAAACAGCAGCCATTCCAAGGCCAATACAAGCTTTCCTGTCAAACAAACAATTCTTGCCAAGTCAACCGAACAGACTTTGTGAGATTTAGTAGTTTTGGAAACTACCCGAGCCATTTCCTGTGGACTGTCTACAAAGCCCTCTGACCCTTCATGCCACATGGCTGCTAAAGTGAACACAGCCCACTGCCTCTATCCCAAACCCTGAGCGATGCTTGGCCGAAACCCAGACCAGAGCCAGAGGCCCGGTAACATCAGTAGAAACACAGGAAATACGTCCAGGTCAAGGGTCTTTCCCTCGTGATTTTGAAAACCAACATTGCATTCGCCAAAAATTTGGCAACACTGAAGAAGTTGAGCCCAGATTCTTCATCTTCTCTGCTTTACATTGAACAACAGAACAAACAGCAAGCCAGGAGGTCAGAGTAGAGAAACATTTTCTGGTGCCTAGAGAATCCCAAATTCTAGTTCTCTGACATACGAAAAATTAAGAACCATTTTGAGAGTTTTTAGCACAACTTAACCCAAATCCGAATCCATTGTTTCCTCTAAATTCTGGGTGAATTCAAGTATTATTCCTATAGCCTGCTTTGGGCTTATCTTCCCCTGCCCCTAAGGTAGCCTACTTTTTTCACTGTAAATTATATTGAATTCGGTATTATTTCCTTTTTCCTAAATTCAGTGAAAAGTACCATCAGTGTGACAGCAAACTGCTTAGCTGGGAACTCTGATCTACTTTCAAAGGATCCAGGCAGATAAATATTCTAGAATATCAAACGAGACTGCCAAAATGGAGCCATTTCGAACCCCAAGCTGTGTATTTATAGAAAACTGACACAGCTTCATAAGCTGTTTTCTTCGAAAGTCTCATTTTCCTATGAAAGCAAGAATTTGAAATCTATTACCAGAACTACTTGTTCAACTGAGTAGAAAATTCTTACATTCCCAAATATAATGAAGAACATCATCAAGAATTATAAGTAGAATTTAGTCAGTAAATGACAGCTTTTAGAGAATGACATTTTCGTCTATTAAGACAATTACTGTTGAACATGAATATGAATGTATAACTTAAGTAGATGGATATTTCTGCAGGCATTCAGATTCCTGGGATAATTTTAAAGCTGTGGTTTTCAAGCTTTTTCACCCCAGGACAATTATTGAAAAAGTCTGGAAAACATTCCAGCTCCACATGTCTCTTTTATAAGGCAAAGCTATGGCAGGATTTCCAAAGAGATAAAATATTCCTTTATTTTTTTAATTGACTACATTGTTACACGGATTATCTTGTAAAACTGTTCGATTTTAGAGTCGGGAACAAACTCAGTGCCTCGACTGGAGGCACAAATGGAAACCATGGCAGGTGCTCTGTCCCAGTGCATGGACATTCAAGACCATGGCCGAGGGGCCATTAGGCAGCGACTTCACCTGCCCTGGTTTCTGCTGAACTTTTGGGAACAAAAGGAGAGTTCTTTGTGCAGGGTGGAGGGCTGTCAGCCGGAAAAACTACCTAAAAATAAAGAACCGAAGAGGATGCGGAACTAAAAGATGAAAACAGATCTGGACTGGAATCCAACTGTGTCAAACGCTTGCTTTCCCCCCGCTGACTTTCAATTTTGAAGCAATACTTTTTGCTTAAGCCAAGGTGAATTGGGTTGCTAATACTGTAACTGAATGAGCCCTGAATCATACACCATCATTGTGAAACTTCTCTTTCTTCTTCAAATAAAAACACCCGCTCGCTGACATTTTAAATAAAGCAGGCAAATAAATTTGGGGGAGTAGGGAGGTTAGGAGAGAACAATAAAGTCCAGAATACACTAGCCATGTTCTGCCAGCCCAACAGTTTAAAAGATCTCCTCAAATAGTCTTTAAAAATTAAACAAATAATACATGGCAGTTGTATAAAACTATAAACATAGAAGAAAATACATCACTTATTATCCCACTAACATAAGACAACCTCTGTTGATGCTTTAATATATACACTTCCAAAATCTGGGGGGAGATCTATTTCTATTTATTTATTTGTTTGCTTGTTTGTTTATTTATTTATTTTAGAGAGAAAGAGAGCTTGAGTATGAGAGAGGGGCTGAGGGAGAGAAAGGGAGAATCTTAAGCAGGCTCCATGCTCAGTGCAGAGCTCAATGTGGGACTTGATCCCACGACCCTGGGATCGTGACCTGAACCAAAATCAAGAGTCAATGTTCAACTGACTGAGCCACCCTGGCACCCCAGGAAAAATCCACTTTTTATATAAACTTTTTATTTCAGAAGTTTTAGATTTCCAGAAAAATTGCAAAAATGGTACAGCACATTCCTGTGTATCTCACAATTTCCCCCTAATATTATTCCCTGCAACTAGTCCAGAGGTTTCCCTCATCACCATCTCACTCCTTATCATCAGCCAAAGATGTTTCTTATGGGAGTTAAAAGTTACTGCATGTCCGTCCTAAACAACAGATTTGCCCTCTTTTCCCTAAAAAGGGTATATGTATGTGTGAGTCTATGTGTATCATGTGATCAATAAATACATACGTAAACAAATATAACATAAGAATAGATAATTCTCATATCAGTACATATCCATCTGTGTACTACTGTGCCGTATTCAAGTTCCATAATTTATTCAACTAATCTCTAATAGCTTATTTCTACTTCTGTTTGTTCTGTTTTTTATCACAAATGAGGCAATAAATTGATTTGCTGGACAAATTTCTAGACTTGAAATTTCAGGGTTAAGAGAAGTATGTGCGTTTACATATAAAGAACTGATACAACTCAACACCAAAAACCCCAAACAATCCAATTAAAAAATGGGCAGAGGACCTGAACAGACATTTCTCCAAAGAAGATGTACAGATGGCCAGCAGGCACATGAAAATATGTTCAACATCACTCATCATCAGGGAAATGCAAATCAAAACCACAATGAGATACCACCTCACACCTGTCAGAATAAGTGGCATCAAAAAGACAAGAAATAACTAGTGTTGGGGAGGGTGTGCAGAAAAGACAAAGGTCGTGCACTGTTGGTGGGAATGCAGACTGGTGCAGCCACTGTGGAAAAGAGTATGGAGGCTCCTCAAAAAATTAAAAATAGAAATACCAAATGACCCAATAATTTATCCCCCCCAAGCCCAAAAATACTAATTTGAAAAGATTTATGCACTCCACGTTTATTGCAACATTATTTGTAATAGCCAAGATATGGAAGTGACCTAAATGTCCATCGATAAATGAATGGATAAAGAAGATGTAACTGACATATATATTATATATATCTATAGATGCCACATCTTTTTTAAGTTTATTTATTTATTCTAGGAGAGAGAGAGAGTGCAAGCAGGGGAGGGGCAGAGAGAGAGGGAGAAAATCCCAAGCAGGCTGTGCTGTCAGCTTGAACTCAAAAACTGTGAGATCATGACCTGAGCCAAAACTAAGAGTCAAATGCTTAACCGACAGAGCCACCCAGGAGCCCCAAACATATATATATATATGAAACTAATGTAACACTGTGTGTCAGCTATATGACATATATATAATATATTTAGTATACTATATTTAGTATACTATTATATATAGTATACTTATATATATATTTATATATACTATATATTTTATATCTATATAAAAGCAGCCATAAAAGGATAAGATCTTGCCATTTGCAACAACATGGATTGACCTAGTAGGTATTATGATAAGTAAAATAAGACCAAGAAAGATAAATACCATATGGTTTCACTCCTGGGTAGAATCTAAAAAGCAAACAAATGAACCAACAAAATGCAGAATCAGACCTATAAACCCAGAAAACAAACTGACAGTTGCCATAGGGAAGGGAGGGAGGGGAGGGGTAAAACGGGTGCAGGGGACTGCAAGGCACAGGCTTCCAGTGATGGGATGAATAAGCCACAGGAATAAAAGGTACAGTGCAGGGAATAGAGTCAATGGTATTGGAACAGCACTGTAAGGTAAAAGATGGGAACTATACTTGCGCTGAGCACAGCATAAGAGATGGTGAAACCTTATTGTACACCTGAAACTAATGAGCCGTTGTGTGCTAGCTATACCAAGTAAAAAAAAAAAATTTTTTTTATAGAGCATGTGTATTTAAAACCCTGAGCGATACAGCCAAACTGTCCTCCATAAAGACTGTACAAACGTCTGATCTCACTGCTAGCACACAAGAATGTTTACTACCCTACACTCTGTGCTCCGTGGGTATTATCAACCTTTAACATCTTTACCATGTGATCGTTTTTTTTTTTTTTTTAAGCCATTTTGTTGATTTCATCTGCAGGTCCCTGCCTGCCTCTCCAACTTCATATCTTAACATTCTTTCCAGCTCCGATTCTGCATCAAGCATACCCCCCACAGGACCTTTGCAGAAGTTCCTTCCTCTGCCTGGAATGCACTTTCCCCAGTTCTTGGCCCAGAAGGCCCCTCCTTGTCTTAAAGATCTTTATGTGAATGTCATCTCTCCCGGGAAGCCTTCTCCGATCAACAAGCCTAAGGAAACTCCAAGCCACTCTTGTGTTTTAAAATGTAGGTTTTAGGGGTGTCTGGGTGGCTCAGTCTGTTGAGCGTCCAACTTCCGCTCAGGTCATGATCTCACAGTCTGTATGGACAGCTCAGAGCCTGGAGCCTGCTTCCAATCCTGTGTCTCCCTCTCTCTCTGCCCCTCCCCCACTCTCACTTTATCTCACTCTGTCTCTCAAAAATTAAAAAAAAAATGTTTTTTAATGTAGGTTTTAATTTTATTTAGCAAAGTGAGGCCAACAGACCAGGGGATGGTTGGCACTGAAAAGGCAGATTGCTACTGAGGGTTTCCAAGAGAAGGAGGCACATGGTACCATTCGGGGGCCGCGTGAGGAAAGCACCCAGAACAGGTGGGAGGCAGAAAGAGTGGGGAAATATGGACAAGAGCCTTTATTGTAGTTTCCAGGAAGAAACTGGCAAGGCAGGGCAAGGGGGTTTATGATTGGCTAGTCTGTTTTCAAGCACATTTTTTAAGTGTATTTATTTTGAGAGAGAGTGCATGCACAAGCAGGGCAGGGGTGGGGAGAGAGGGAGAGAGAGAGAGAGAGAGAGAGAGAGAGAATATCTCAAGCAGGCTCCTCACTGTCAGCACAGAGCCTGATGCGGGTCTTGAACTCAAGAACCGCAAGATCACGACCTGAGCTGAAGTTGGATACAACCGACTGAGCCACCCAGGTGCCCTACGATTAGCTAGTTTTAATCATTTCAGTCTGAATAATTTCTAGGGTACAAGGGTTGCCCTAAATTGTCTGGTACCTGGCCCTGGGGGGTTAAGCATGGGAGGAACAGCATTCCTGAGTGTAAGAGCCCAATGGAGGAGGTGGTTAGGTTGTGGCCTCTAGACTGGTTGGTGTGCATGTGCGATCACAGGTGAGTCATTTACTCTCTCTAGAAAGTGGCTAACCTGGAAGGGGCAGTCTCTCGAAGGCTATCAAGTCCCCAAGATGTCAAAACATCAGAAACACATGGTTAATATACTGTCATATTATCCCACAACACTTTATCAACTTGCTACTTCTTTGCTAATGTATTCATGTACTGTTTGCTCTCTGTTAACTCCACCAGAATGTAAGCTCCTTTTGGGGTGCTTGGGTGGCTCAGTTGGTTAAGCATCCGACTTTGGCTCACGGTTTGTGAGTTGGAGCCTCACATCGGTCTCTGTGCCGACAGCTCAGAGCCTGGAGCCTGCTTTAGAGTCTGTGTCTCCTTCTCTCTACCCCTCACCTGCCAACACTCTCTCTCTCTCTCTCCCTCTCAAAAATAAATAACCATTAAAAATAAAAAAAAAAAACGCAAAAGAATATAAGCTCTTTGGGCAGGATCATTGCATGTCGACTGCTAATTCCCAGCCCTACTCAAACCTACAGCAGTAGAAAACACTCATCCATGTGTGTTGAATGAATGAATGGCCATCTCTTCCCGGAATTACTTATGTATATTATTTGCCCATTTTTAAAATTTAAATGGCTTGGCAAACAGAAAAAAAAAAAAAAAAAATTTAAATGGCTTGGACTTTTCCTGTTGATTTGCACTTTGATGAACACAAAAATTAAAGTTTGGTTTGGTCAGTTACATGTTTTGCAAATATTTTTCCTTTTCCCTTCACTTTTTAAATTGCTTTTAGCTGTAAAGAAGTCCTTATTTTTATTTTCCTGTAGTCAAAGATATCATTATTTATTAAGGTTTCTTAGTTTTATGTCGAGCTCAGAAATTTTTTGCAACTCAGCATGATAAAAAGCAGTATGGGGCACCGAGGTGGCTCAGTTGGTTGACCGTGCAACTCTTGATTTTGGCTCAGGTCATGATCCCAGGGTCATGAGATCATGCTCGGCACTGAGTGTAGAGCCTGCTTATGATTCTCTCTCTATCTTCCTCTGCCATTCTCCCCCACCCACACGCTCTCTCTCTAAAAATAAAAAAAATGAATAAATAAGTAAAAAGCAGTATGACATTTAGTATTTTATTATTTCAGTATTTTACAGTTTTATCTTTGGTACAACTAGAGTTTATTTTGTATGAGTTACTAAGGTAGAGATCCAAATTACTAGCAGGATTTATTAAATAATCTATCTTCCCCATTGGCCTGAAATATTTTCTTTACCATATAAATCGTGTGTGTGTGTGTGTGTGTGTGTGTGAGAGAGAGAGAGAGAGAGAGAGAGAGACAGAGAGAGACAGAGAGAGACAGAGAGAGAGAGTATAATTGTGGGGGTCTATTTTCTGAACTCTCTCCTCTGTCCCTTTATCTGTCTTGCACCAATATCACATATTAAGGAAATCACTCAGTACCAATGAGCTCTACTCTATCAGTAAGAAACAGGCCACAGTCTATTATCAGATTACTGAAGGGGCTAGTTTTGCAGCTAAATTGAAAAGCTGTATCAAAATCCAGAAACACCTGTGAAGGAGAAATAAAATTAACAATGTGTGCAATAAAGTAGGTGCTTTGTTAATACAGCCCTCTGTGACAGAGGCAAAAAGTTCACGTGGTTTAGCCAACTCTGCCTTTTATAGCAAGATAGAAGTGCCAGGTCTGTATCATCTCCCTTTGGAATCAAAGGGGACGCTAACTGTCAGTTGTAGGAGCCAAAGCGAACTAGGCTCCCTGCCAGAGGTGGTCCCGCAGCTACGATGTAACTGGCGCCACTTTCCCTCCTTGTCGCTGGCAATTTCAACATCTACAGCCACACCGTGTAAATGTTGGATTGGTTATGCAAGGCCTCCCTCTCCTCTTCATTTTATTCACAGAACAGACGCACTACGTATGTTGCATATTACAATACTGAGGAACGGAGCCCATGTCAGTTCTCCCTCTTTTGCCCAAGATCCTCGAACCCCACGCTCAAGTGCCAGCCCATACCGCCACTAGACTGCCTTCCTATCTGTTCAGCTTCTCTGCTTCTCACACTCTGATAACCATGTATCAGTCCAATCTCTAGAAGGCCCTGCCTACCTTGGCTCTTCTGCTATTTCAAGCATCACTTCAGAGACAGTCTTCAAGAATTTGCAGACAAGGAAGAGGAAGTCTCTAGAGACCCTCTTTGTTATCCCAGGGAACCCTGGTTCAGCCAGACATGTGTGATCATGTGCATTACGAAGCAATGGGTCAGCCTACTGTCAGTAGAAAATATGACTTGAGTTAACTTCAGTAGGCACTGAAATATTAAAAGAGTCAAGGCACAAACAGTGCATGGACAGTGGCCGGCACAGCAAGGGCTCAATAAATGGTAACTCTTCTATATTTTTGCCAGTTCTCTCTGACTCTCTGCAAGTCTACGGTCACGTGGCATAAATGGTCAAAGCCCGAGTGAAGCTCACAGGCCCACATGGAGATCAGAGGACCAACCAGTCCTCAACACACGGCGTGGTGCTCAGATTAGAGGGCGGGGCTCCTGTCAAATCATAAAATACATCCATGATCTCTGCACTTTGACGAGATCTCTGTATGTTAATGTCTTGTTCACTCTGTACACTTTACAATGAAACTGTGAATCAGAATGAACCATAAAAATGAAATGACCAAATGTCAACCTTATTTTGTTTTCCACTTAATGATAAACTGCATATAAATAGAAACTTAAATATAACTTTTCAAGTAATAAATTGCAGACTCAGCTCAGTTCAAACCGATTCCTAGTATCTACGCTTTTGTGAGAAAACCTCTTTACCCACTGCCTTTAAGTGGGTTTTCTGTTCAGAAGGATTTTAAATTTTAGATGAGGGGCAGTGAAAGAGAAGCAAAATCTCTTCATGAAGCCGGCTGTCAAGCTGCCATAAGGAAAAATAGGGTATTAGAGAGTATACTTTGTTTAGCTAATGAGTATACTTAACCAGTTAATAGAGATTATGAGGTGCTTGGAAGCCAAGAGGGTGGGAGGAGAGAAAAGAATAAGTTATTCAACTAGTTGCTAAGGAACCCTTCTAAGTGCAAAAATGCAGTCACAGCTTAGGGTGGTCATATCCCCCTTCCTGCTGCTTAATCCAGGTTGCACGGAAGAGAAAGTCCAAGGGGGACCCTCTCCCCCTTCCAGGGTGCATATGGGACCACTGAGAAATGGACTCCCTGCTCCGTTTCTCAGAAGTGTAAACAGCCTTCCGAAACACCTTAAAGGACAAACCGAAGCTGTGAGCGTTCTGGAAATCTGAAAGTGGTGAAGGATCCTCGCCATTTCAATGACCTCTGGATCTAAAGGCTTCTGGATGAGTTTTCTACCCACACGTGGCAGGGAAAAACTGCCAAGATTATACTAAAATTGTAACATTAAGGCACCAAATTCTGTTGAGTGGTTTGTATTTCTTTAAATCTTTCTCCTCATTATTCCTCCTTGAAAACAGAGGTTAGTCATTAGGGATAGGGTTGCAACCATTCTTATTTCAATAAATTATTTATTTTTCTAAGATGAAAGCAGACACCATGACAGTATGGTTCAGTCATCCATGGCCAAACAGAGCTTGGCATCGCCATAAGCCACTTGTTCCCCTGGTGGCCGAGAGAGATGTCAGCCCTGGAAAGAACCAAACAGCCCTGAAGAGATATTGTGGAAGATGAGAGGGCTCAGATCACCATGGTATTTTCTCACCTTGGAAAACTAAATGAGAACTTGGGGATACTTTCCAAGCAGAGCCTGGATAAAAATGAGCTGTGCTTTATTCCCCTTCTGCTCTTCGTCATGTCCATTTATGGTGGGCAGGGACTCTTTGTTTTCAACTAATTTTTACAGTCAGATGAAGGGCCCACATGTATGAAGGTCATTCATCAGTCGAATTTAGGGCCATTCTCAAAGCCAGTTGGTCACAAACACTGCAACACAACTGTTTTTGAGCTTACGTGCCACGATGTTCCTGAGAAATCATGAGGGAAGAACATGGGATAATTGGCAAGGAAACACAAGTTATTACAGCCATACAGCTCTTTGGCGGGGAGGCCAAGCTTCCCTGGTACTGCAGCACTTGGCAGCTGTCCCCTGTGGCGTTCCCCTCTTTTTTATTTATCCCCCGAGTTGGAAGAAGTGGCCTTTATTTCAGTCAATGGCTCTCTTGCTTGCACTGTGGCAAATGTTGCCTCCTGTCCTAGCCTGGTGCCTACGCCCTTTGGTTCAGACACTCCTACGCTGTACACACAGAGGCCTTTGGTTTAGTTGAGTGATTTGATCGTGAGAAAATGTAGTTTTGTTAGGATATAGCCACCATTCACAATCATCCATCAACCACTGCACATCACCACAAAATGCAATGCTCATAAACTCACAAAGATTCCACAATCATATATTAAAGTCATAATAAAAATTAAACAGCATCTTTAATCTACTACAAATGTAAAACCCAGTAGGGAGAGAACAGATATAAAGATTTCTGACACACAGTCGCTGGGGCACAACATAGGGGGCAACGTGTTAAAAGGCTCTTTGTCAAAACACACTGTGAAATTTTTTTTTTTCCCTGAGCACAGAATCAATAAATCAGAAAGAAAGGCTGGTCTCGAATCAACAGGAGTTGCTCAGTGAGATAATTAAAGACCCAAATCATTAAGGGCTCAGTACAAAGGCTGACATTAAAAATGAATCTGTTCTGAAAATGCATCACATCAGACTTTTTCCCATTTAGAGTCTGTTATTACCCATCAATCTCTTCCCTCCCTCTTTCAATCCCATCCCCACACAGGAAGACTTGGGCTCTGATTGTGCCAGAGAAATGAAATTGTTTGTCATGTGGACAAGTGATTCTCATGTCAGAATTATTGGAAGCCGTGAAATCACTACTATTCAAAATTGCTAGTGAGAGCTCCAGTCTGCTTAAGTAACCCATGGTTCTTAAAGATCTGGTAAGTAATTTTCACAATATAGTCTTAAAGCCCTGGGAATAAAGACAGATGGGGGCTCTTTAAAGGAAATGTTTGTAGTACGGCAAAATAAGAAATTTTATTTGTACAAAAGGGTACAAAACAGGTTTTCTTGGTATTCTAAACACCCAATCTTTCCTCCAAGAATCAACCCCTATCAATTTTCGAAACATGCTTCCGGACACTTCCTGCACAGCTAAGCCTACATGTGTCTACATAACCGTATTTGAAAACAGAAATAAGAGAGTACACTACACAATGTTAGTGTTTAGTGCTTCTTCGTTAATATCACATCTTTGCCACCATCCCACATCAGTACATATAAAGCAACCTCATTCGGGACATAACATTTCCACACATGCATATGGAACTTTCAAAGTGTAAATAACGTTAACTTCGGAATAGGCTAAATGGAGAATCAATGAATCTTAGGAACGAACCGTCCCCAGGAGCTCCTGCTGTTCCAACTCGCGTCTGCCACTTGATGGGACTCACTGCTGACACCATTACTCCAATCTGGGAAACAGCGTCTCTTTCTCAGCTCTCTGGCCAGATGTGTAGTTGGGGGAATGATGGAACAGCTTAAGGTACACCTGACGGGCAGAGGCAGGCAAGGCAGGGTCCTACCTAAGCCTCATCGTCTCCTGCAAAACTTTAAGAGTCTAAAATTCCCATTACGGCCCACTCACCTGTTCTCAAGGTGCGAGTCTACCCATCCCCGGGCACTCACCTGTGCTCAATCGTCCATGACTTTCTGCCACTCAAAACTGCCATCCCCTCTCTCCCTATCAAGCCCAGGATAATTGAGAACAGGGAGAGAGTGAATCACTGCCCAGAGGGGCCTGGAGTGACTTTTCTGAATAAAAATATGTATAATTCAGTGGCTGAAGAACTATTCCTGGAGATGAGGAACAACTCAGTCTTTTCATAAGGGGCCCCGGTCAAGTTGCCGTCAGTTAAACAAGCTGCACTTCGTGAGAAGGCAGGTGCTTGAGCAAAGTGAATACTGTACTTATTACTGACTTGTGGTGGCTCTTCCAACATGGGAGGGACAGTCCCTCAGCACTGAGTCCTTGTAAAAGATGCTAAAACTCAGGCATGTTTCTTAGTTCTAACACGTCTATAGTCAAGATCACAATTCCGGTACAGTGGAGTTAAACATGACTATTTTTAGGTAACCTTCAGAAGACAAGGCTTAGCCTTCAGGAACCCTTGGAAAACATCCCTCAGTTACAGACCCTTGGAAAACATCCCTCAGTTACAGACCCTGCTGGGATATCAGGAGGTAGTCACTCTGTTTCCATTTCCATCTGGAGTATTTCCTATGAACTACTCTACATAAAGGTTTCTCTGTTTTCCACCGTGAAAGCTAACCTATTCCAGGTTCACTGTATTTCCTGAGTTTGGAGATCTCGACACCAAAAATATAAATAAAAAGCCCAGTGACAGAAAAGGATTTTGCCCAACTCCCAACATCTTCTGGATATAATCTCTTAAGGTTCTTTTTCATTATAGGGATTACCAATGAGATATATAATATATATTTACACAAGAAGGTGACAGACCACATTATCTTTAAATGCTGTGGCTATAGGAAGTTGTTCAATCCATACAGTGATGCAATTTTTTAAATAAGCAGTCATTTAAAAATATTTAAAAATAACTCCATTATTTGCATGTTTGTTTTTTTTTTTTAGTATTTAGACACATGAATCAATAATCTAGGATACTCAGAGATGTCTTTTAAAAATTCAGTTATCTCCCTCAAGGACTCTTACAACAAGGGCTCATAACTTAACATGGCTGGAGTCCTTTCTTCCAAAGAACTTGGCATAAATCCGTGGGAAATACCCTGGCTAGGACTGCTTCTGAGATCCTCACTTCTCTAATGCACTCACCTCATGTCTGACCCAACACACTTTCTCTGCTACCCCGATCCCATCTGACACCCTCCAGAGACGCAGCGGGAGGTCACTGACCCTTTGAAAGCGCCCAGTAACTCAAAGTACTCCACTCTCCCAGGGGGCATGATGGCTTCTTAAAATACCAAGATGGTAGCAAACTTCCTGCTGCAGCTGACTCCCTACACAGGAGCTCGCTGCCGTACTGGAGCCACACAAACGGGCCCCTGGGCTCCGAGGTGCGCGTACTAAGGGTGTCTGTGCACATCACTCCCTTCACAGAACAAGAAATTGCTCTCCCTTCAGGTCCTGTCTTCCCTATGGCTTGCTTTGTTTGTTTTAAAGGCATCAGATGCCCCATCTGTGTGCAATGCATAGGACAGCACGCCCTATGCATCCATTATGAGAGAAAACACTAGGTTTTTGAAATAGTTGCTTTGAAATATTTCAGTCTCATTTGCTCAGTCACTAAGAGTCTGAATAAATGGTTATCGGAGGGGTAATGAAAACAGAGGTGTAGTGCTAAAAACAAATACTTGCTGATAGTTTAATTTATTAGGGAGCTATACAAAAAATAAAACAAAACAAAAACGAAAAACAAAAAAACAAACAACAGCAACCCTAGATCCCTAAATTCATTTACTTAATGATCTTATGACAGACTTATTATGTTCTGGGCATTGGCAAATGCAAAAAAAGAAAAAGAAAAAGAAAAAAAAGACAATGATCTTCTTCTCAAAGAGCTTAGGTAGATGAACACGTATGAGCAAATAAAGCAGAAAAAGCATGATAAAATCATATACGGTAACAGGTGGAACAGCCAGGAAGGACGGGCTTCATTCCCAGAGAGAAGGCAGGTCAGAAACAGCATCACAAAGAGAAGTGCTGTATGATTTCGTATCCAACCAGTCCATTTTGAGAGTCAACAGAACCACATAATGTCTGAAATTTTCATTTATGGACTGACAAACTGGTTTATCACATTGGTAGGCCCACAAAAGGAATTCTGTTTAAAAACTATTTTTTTAAATAAAATTATTTCCAAAAAATTAAAATAACTTCTATCAATGTGTGTGAAAACAAGAACAAATTTAATTTCTTTCTGTTCATTGTCTGAATATCAGAAAATAATTTCAGCATCATTAATTACTCTCAGCATATATTCACATATTATAATCAATTTTTATTTCTAGCGTATCTGAAGAATTTACTTTTTTCCAATGTGGATTTATTATTTTGTATTTTTTCACAAGATTGTTTACAATCATCTTCAAAGTTGTATTTTATGATCACTGCATTTGCACCTGTCAGCACCTTCAATGGATTCTTCTCGAGTGGCCATGATGTTTTTAACTTGGAAAACACTGTCATTTTGCTACCTTCCTTCAACAAATAATACCCTTCGTCAGTAAATCTCAAAAGATAAACCTTGTCAAAGAACATGTCTCTATTAATGGATTTTTAAATGCTTCTCCAAATTTGGGGGCTGCGAAATAGTCAGCCTTCCCAATCTCATTCCACTGCAGTATAGACATAAAATTATCCAATTCAAAATAGGGGTTCCACCAAGACACTTCCCACAGATTGAGTTATGCCAAAGCACAATTCTAGAATTTCCGAACTCTTATATACCATCAAGCTCTCCTCACCAAATTGGTTCCGTTTCTTTCTTCCTCTCATAGGGAGACGTTGCAGGTTTTGTTTTCAATAACTGAGATTTGCGAAAAGCTTCAAAGTGGCTGTTGTTTGCACTTCACTCATCGAATACTTCGACTACAGATTTCCGACTGTCTTTTAACCAATGCACCAAACTATGGGGGATTTATTTACAAAGAAGGGTGATGCTGTTTTAGTACACGTAAATTGATTTACAAAGTTCCTCCCTCAAAGGCTCATCGGGTTCTAATAGGCAACTGATGGAGCTGGCAGCTTAGGACAAACGATAAATGTGTGGAGTAAACAGAATACAAGAGAACGGGAAAGGAATCTAACCAGAATCACGTGAAAGGAGAGCTGAGCGGTGCCGGGGACTGAGAATACGTGGTCATGGCAGAGGTAATAAAACGAGCCATCATTTCTGAGATGAGCACCATTTAATTTGCAGCAGCT
This sequence comes from Panthera uncia, assembly GCF_023721935.1. Lineage (NCBI taxonomy): Eukaryota > Metazoa > Chordata > Mammalia > Carnivora > Felidae > Panthera > Panthera uncia. Next base: position 11,386,122 of record NC_064809.1, on the reverse strand, counting down.
CTGAGCCACCGGGCCATGTGCTGTCCTCCAGTGGTCCCCAGCAGCCCCTCGTAGAAGCTGAAGATGCAAGCTGCTACACTCATGTCCAGCTCTGCACCTGCAGGGTGGATGTGGCGGGCGCAGAGGGAAGGATTCTGGCCTGGCAGGACCAGTGCCCTGGCCCGTGCCGGGGGTGGGGCTGTGTAGGGGAGCCCAGGGAGGGAGGCACTGGGGGGTTCTCAGCAACGTCAGAGAACCGGCCAGAAAGTAAACATTGAGCGACTGTTGTCAGCTGGGCTGAAGGCAGGTACGGAGTGGTGGAGGTTATGTCTACAGAGCCTTGGTGGCCCTGGGAGCACCTTTGTAGAGGGCGGCCAAGGGTAGGAGAAGAGCAAGGAAGGCTGGTGGGAACACAGCTTGAGAGCCTGAGCTACAAAGGAAGCAGGGCGTTTTACTTCTAGATGTAAAATTAACCATCTAGATGTGGCAACGGGGGATCCAGCAGAATTCTGAAGGCCTGCTTCAGAACAGGAACCAGAGACCCTCTGCTTAACCCAGCCGTTACAGAGAGGCCCTCCTCCCATCATGTGAAATATCAAATTGCATGCGTTCATCAGGGCTGCGAAGCCAGTTCAGCACCAACGTGCCTTATGTATAAAGCCATGGATTCAAAGAGGCAAGACATGCTTTTAGAAACATCATCATGGGAAATGGAGAACCTTGGCTAGCAAACGCAGAAAATCCAATGGCTTTCTAACATCTGTTTGTATGGAACCATGAAAGACCCTGAATAGCCAAAGCGATCCTGAAAAAGAAAAGCAAACTGGAGACATCAGAATTCTGGATTTCTGGGGCACCTGCGTGGCACGGTTGAGTGTCTGACTCTTGCTTTTGGCTCGGGTCGTGATCCCGCACTACTGGGATCGAGCCCCACATCGGCCTCTGCGCTGACAGCGTGGAACCTGCTTGGGATTCTCTGTCTCCCTCTCTCTCTCTCTCTGCCCCTCTCCCACTCATATTCTCTCTCTCTCTCTCTCTCTCTCTCTCTCAATAAACAAATAAATAAACCTTTTAAAAAAAAGAATTCTGGATTTCAAGTTATGTACAATGCTGTAGTAATCAAAACAGGATGGTACTGGCACAAAAACAGACACACAGATCAACAGATCAGAATAGAAAACCCAGAAATAAGCCCACAATTATATGGTCAATTCATCTTTGACAAGGTAGGAAAGAATATCCAATGAGAAAAAGTCTCTACAACAAATGGTATTGGGAAAACTGGACAGCCACATGCAAAAGAATTAAACAGGACCACTTTCTTACACCATACACAAAAATAAATTCAGAATGGATTAAAGACTTAATGTGAGACCTAAAACCATAAAAATCTTAGAAGAGAACCCAGGCAACAACGTCTTTGATATCAGCTGTCGCAACTGCTTTCTAAATGTCTCCTGAGACAAGGGAAGCAAAAGCAAAAAGAAACTACTTGATTACATCAAAACAAAAAGCTTCTGCACAGAAAACAATCAACAAAACTAAAAGGCAGCCTATGGAATAGCAGACAATATATGCAAATGACATATCTGATAAAGGATCACTATCCAAAATATATCAAGAACTTATACAACTCAAAACCCAAAAAACAAATAATCCAATTAGAAATGGACAGAAGACACAAACAGACACTTCTCCAAAGAAGACAGCCAGATGGCCAACACACAGGAAAAGATGCTCATCACCGTTCATCATCAGGGAAATGCAAATCAAAACTACAATGAGATATCACCTCACACCTGTCAGAATGGCTAAAATCAAAAACACAAGAAACAACAGGTGTCATGTATTATCGGTAGGAATACAAACTGGTATAGCCATTGTGGAAAACAGTGTGGAAGTTCCTCAAAAAGTTAAAAATAGAACTACCTTATGATCCAGCAATCGTGCTACTGGGTATTTACCCAGTAGTCTCCTAGAGGGGAAGGGAGTCCATTTTTTTCATGACTGGATCCCCACTGGCTAACAATGACAGACACATGGAAGGGGCTCCCCCATAAGTACTTGTTGAGTAAATGAATGAATGGTTATCATGATGCATAATGATCAGTAGAGACAAAAAATTTCGGGAAAGAGTGAAAAGTACCCCTGGGATCACAGAGGGCACAGCATACATTTTAGAGGGGAGCAATTAAAGCCCACAAATGCATTCTTCGAGGTTTATGCAGGTTTCTCTGGGTCACAGGGAAGGCCTCAGTGGAGGAGACACCCTCAGGGGGACAGTGAAGAGGACTTAAATGATGGGTGTGCTGGGCACGCGTGGGGTGTGGACAGCGCTCCGGGATGAAGGGCTGGTACAAAGACAGGCATTATGAGGAGCCTGGGTGGGATGGTGAGGGATTTACCCTGATGCTGTGAAAGGAAAGGAAGGATCTAGAGGCCTGACAAGAGTCAAAAGAGCATTATTGAACTTGGAAAAACACGAGAGCAAACCTGAGGTTGGAAGGTACACATCCTATTTGCAGGGCATGAGGAAATTGGTTTTGCTGGAGTAGGGAGCTTGTTTGTTTTCATAAGTCATCAGAACTGTAATTCAGGAGCATCTCAGGCCAAAATGTGTATTCTGATATAGTCAGAAATGTATTACTGTGTAGGCATGTTTTTTATAAGCCCTGTTTTTTAAAAAAATATTTATTTTTTAGAGAGAGAGAGAGAGAGAGCATGAGTGGAGGAGGGTGCAGAGAGAGAGGGAGACACAGAATCCAAAGCAGGCTCCAGGTTCCAAGCTGTCAGCACAGAGCCCGAAGCAGGGCTCGAACTCACAAACTGTGAGATCATGACCCAAGCCAAAGTCAGATACTTAACCAACTGAGCCACCCAGGTGCCCCACAAGCCCTGTTTTTTTATCAACTAAGGATATCAGAAACAATGAAGTCCATGGCGATACCTTCTAGATTTTTAACTTTACAAGCCTCAGATTGCTGACTTTAGAGATGTTTCCTTAAGTCAAATAAATATGTGTACAACATATAACTTAATAAATGGATAATTTCTGAAATTGATGTTTTATGTTCTAAACATGACTCTACTCTTCCATGTACTTTTATGGTTCTCAAATTTGAGTATTAATAACCAGTTGTTACTTACCAAAATTTTTATAACTGTAGGAGAGTGGGGGGCGGGGTGTAAAACAGGTGAAGGGGATTAAGAGCACACTTATGATGAGCAATGAGTAATGCACAGAATTGTTAAATCACTATATTTATAGTACACCTGGAACTAATATACCACTGTATGGTAACTATACTGGAATTAAAATATAAAACTTTAAAAACAACAACATTTTTTGATAGTTCTATAATGTATGGGATACTTAAAGTGTGCATACTTTAAAGAACTCATTGGAAACTTAATGAGGGGCACCTCGGTGGCTCAGTCAGTTAAGTGTCTGACTTCAGCTCAGGTCATGATCTCACGGTTCATTGAGTTCAAGCCCCATGTTGGGCTGTACTGACAGCTCAGAGCCTAGAGCCTGCTTCAGATTCTGTGTCTCCCTCTCTCTCTCTCTAACACTACCCCACTCATGCTCGCTCTCTCTCTCTCGAAAATAAATAATAAACACTAAAAATTAAAAAAAAAAAGAAATTTAATGAAAGGTGTTAAATTTCATTCAAATTGGATAGGACAGATAAGACAATATTTAGAAAAGTACTGCAAAAATATTTAAGTCAATGATTATATTTTTTTTTCTTTTTTTTCTTTTTTTTTTTTTTCAACTTTTTTTTTTTTTTATTTATTGTTGGGACAGAGAGAGACAGAGCATGAACGGGGGAGGGGCAGAGAGAGAGGGAGACACAGAATCGGAAATAGGCTCCAGGCTCCGAGCCATCAGCCCAGAGCCTGACGCGGGGCTCGAACTCACGGACCGCGAGATCCTGACCTGGCTGAAGTCGGACGCTTAACCGACTGCGCCACCCAGGCGCCCCAATCAATGATTATATTAAAAGCATGGTTATAAAAAGTAAAAGCTGTTACCAGAGATAAAGGAGGACATCATAAAATGATGGGAGGGTCAATTCACCAAGAAGATAAAAGCACCAAATATGCACGGAACATGAGATTTCCCAAATACACGAAGCAAACATTGACAGGAGTGCAGGGAGAAAAGGACAGCTCTATAAAAATAGTAGAAGACTTCCACACCCTACTCTCCATAACAGAACAACCAGGAAGAACATCAGTTAGGAAACCGAGGACTTGAACAACACCAAAGACCAGACAGACATACACAGAATGCCAACCAACAACAGCAAAGTACACATTTTTCTCAAGTTCACACAGAACATTCTCCACCATATGTTAGGAAACAAAACAAAACAAAACAAAAAAACAAGGCTTAATACATTTTAAAAGACTGAAATCATACAAAGTATCTTTTCCAACCACAGTGGAAGGAAACTAGAAAATCAACAGCAGAAAGAACACCATAATATTCATAAAAATGTAGAAATTAAGCAACACATTCTTAAACAGCCATGGGGACAAAGAAGAAATCACAGGGAAATAAGAAAATATCTTGGACAAATGAAAATGAAAACATAGCATAGCAAAACTTAGAGGATGCAGCAAAAGCAGTGCTAAGAGGAAAATTAATAGTCACACATGCTTACATTAAAAGAGAAGAAAGTTCTCAGAAAACATGATTGTATATTCGAAATTTCATAGACTTGAACCTGGGTGGTTCATGATTACATTGGACCTTGGTTTTCTTTACCTTCTAAGCAATCTAAACCCTGTACATCTCAGTGGGTTTTCCAGGGGCAGGAGGGAAAAAAATAACAACATATATTAAATTACTAGCCTGGAGGATGAAAAACTAGCAGTCACAGCAGCAGCAGAGCCCAGAGTACTGAACCCGCTGCCCCCCCCCCCACAGGCTGGACTGCTCCCAAAGACTGGACTGACCCCCCACACACGGACTAAGCCCTCATAGACCGGAACCACCCACCAACAGACTGGACCCCTTACAGTTTGGACCCCCATAGACTGGACTACTCACAGATTAAATCTTTATAGATTAGACTCACCCCAGATGAGACCCGACAGACTGAACCCCCTCACAGACTGGATCCCCAGCCCACAGACTAAACCCTCATAGACTGGAACCCATCCCCCCCTCCCAGACTGGACCTCTTACAGTCTGGACCCTCACCCCACAGACTAAACCCTCATAGACTGGGCCCCCTACATATAGACTAGACCCCTTATAAACTGACCCCCCTCACAGACTGAACCCCCTCATAGAATGGACCCCCTCATAGACTGAACCCCTCATGTCTCACCCGGGCTCCTTAAAACTTCTTATATCAGCCCTTCAGCCTGGAACACAGGTCCCACACCACCCACGCCCAACACATCCATCTGGCTTGTCCTAATCACTTCCACCCAAGGGTATCTCCTCCATATAGCCTTCCCTGTGACCCAGAGTCCCTGCAGTGGTTTTGCATCATGATGGCTCTTCCACAAAGAGAACTACTGGAGGGACCAACCACGTGTCCAACCCCTTCCCACCCACCCAACGCTCAACAAAAGTCACCCACCCCTAGGTTCTCAATGAGTGTCTGTTGTGAACAAAGGTGAGATTTTGGAAATTTATATGTGAATATATTACGGTGTCATAGGCAGAAACACTTTCGTCTTCATTATTATGCTTGGCTACTTAAAAAGACTTTCTGTTGGGAGTAGTAATTTGTGTTCTAATTAAAACTGTTTCTGGGAACACACTGTATGAATTATGAGGACAATATCCACATGAAGCTAACACTGGCAAACCCCCCAAAACGGAACAGTTCAAACAGCTTCACACACAAGCCAAGGGAGTAGATAAACCATATTTTCTCCTGGAAGCTGTATATATTTTCATGTCTTAGGCCACTCAGGAATCTACTATTCTTTAAAGAAAGTGCATTTAATCATTAGTGTTTCAAATTCAGCAAATAACTTGTACATATCTTAATGCTACCATGAAATGAAAGAGATACTAGAAATATTTGTATCTTACATGAAATACATGTAGTGCAACATATCATCATATCAGTAAAACACACTCATTTACTCCTTCATTAATTGACAGAATTATTTAAGAAAGAAACATGATCTTTGCTGTTATGTTGAGATTACTTTAGTGATTTCCCGTGATATTCATCAGTAAACTTTTCCTCCTCACAAACCATGACAAAATACAGGGCATTTTCTAGTCAGCTCTGCTTTTAAAATACTTATTGAATCATAAGCACTAATCTTTTCCAAGTAAACCAAACTGTTCACATTAGTATTACCTACAAGATTTTTTCTTAGAAAATATCATCAGTGTATTGCATCACACTGGTTAAGGGCATTCACTGGGTCACTCGCTGGCTTGGGTAAATGATTCAACGTTTCTGCTCAGCTTCTTCCTGTAAAATTGGGATTAAAGTGGTTCCTAAGTTTTTTGGTTTTTGTTTTTGTAAGGGTTAAATAAGTGAATAAATACATGTTAGCCATTAGTCTTTTTATATGTAATTATATTAATTGGACAAATATGTATTAAATGCCTATCATACTGTGCAAGCACTGTTCTAGCAGAGAACAAAGCAGGGAGACATTTTCTGATGGCAACAGGTGCTATAGAGGAAAGCGAAGTTGGGGAAGGGGGCAGGGGATAAATGTGAGCGTGGCAGGAGGTGGTTGGGGGAGAGGATATCTGATACAGGAGATCTGGGGGAATGGCTCAGTGAGAAGATGCTACCTGGCAACATTTCTAATTTTTACTTCATTCTACAATAGCATTAAGATATCTATGGGAAAGTGTTCCAAGCAGAGAGAACAGCAGGAACAAAGGCCCCCAGTGGTGCAGGCTTGGCATCTTTGAGGAACAGCAAGGAGGCCAGTATGGTTGCGGGTGAATGAAATCATGAGGGAGAAGTGAAAGATGAGATCAGAGAGGTAACCAGGGGCTGGGGACACACAGTGCCCTGAAGGTTGTTCTGAGGACTTGGTCTTTTATCCTGAGATGAAAAGCCAATGGGAGTTTTCAAAAGAGGTATAAGCAAAGTCTGGCCAATCTGCTAAGAAAGAACAGTGAAGTAGAGAAGGCTGGGGGAAGAAAGATAAGTTTTATATATGATGGAGACTTCGATCAGGGTGGTGGCTGTGGAGATGGTGGGCAAGTGCTGGGATTGTCAACTTTCCCAAGTTGGGACCAGAGGATTTGCCAATGGATAGGACTGTGGGGCGTAAGAGCAAAAGACGAGTCAAGCATGACTGTGGCTTTTGGCCTGAATAACTAGAAGAACAGAGTTGCCATTTGCTAAGACAAGGTAGACAGCAGGAGAAGCAGATTTTGTGTAAAATTCAGGAGTTTATTTTGGATCTGGTGAGTGAGTGATGCTTATTACACAGCCAAGTGGAATTCTCAAGCAGAAAATTGGATACACATCCATGGTTTCAGGGGAGGAGTCCAGGCTGATCATATAAATTCAGGAGTGACCCATATATAGAATTTAAGTCCTACTGAAAATATAATTCATTAGGGAATATGATATATTTTTAGGGAAAAGAAGTCATTCTGATATGTCCTTTGAATTGTATCAGCCTGAAATACAGCTTACATCCCACGCTGGTACAGACACCAAAGGGGAGGAGTTGAGGGGGCGTCCTTTATCATCTCCAAATGTATGGGCGGATATTCCACAACCAAAGTCAGATGAGGAATTAACTCTAAACAAACTGACTTCTCACCTGTAACTTATCTCAGTGTCACTGACCTTATACTATCTATAGAAGAATGGTCTAAAAGAATAGCACTCTGAAAAAAAAGATAATTCTTCAAAAACCCCAAATAAAATTTTACATATAGACCAATATAAAAAATCAAGTCTCTTCTGCTGTAGCAGCAAAGGAGCAAATATGCTACAGAACTCAGACCTGATATTTCAGATATTAGCAGTTAGCTAAGTAATAAAACTAGGGTGCTGACTGCTAGGAATTTACCCAAGGGATATAGGAGTACTGATGCATAGGGGCACTTGTACCCCAATGTCTATAGCAGCACTCTCAACAATAGCCAAATTGTCGAAAGAGCCTAAATGTCCATCAACTGATGAATGGATAAAGAAATTGTGGTTTATATACACAATGGAGTACTATGTGGCAATGAAAAAGAATGAAATATGGCCCTTTGTAGCAACGTGGATGGAACTGGAAAGTGTTACGCTAAGTGAAATAAGTCATACAGAAGAAGGCAGATACCATATGTTATCACTCTTATGTGGATCCTGAGAAACTTAACAGAAACCCATGGGGGAGGGGAAGGAAAAAAAAAAAAAAAGAGGTTAGAGTGGAAGAGAGCCAAAGCATAAGAGACTCTTAAAAACTGAGAACAAACTGAGGGTTGATGGGGGGTGGGAGAGAGGGGAGGGTAGGTGATGGGTATTGAAGAGGGCATCTTTTGGGATGAGCACTGGGTTTTGTATGGAAACCAATTTGACAATAAATTTCATATATTAAAAAAAAAATGAGGGTGCTGAGCATCCCGTTATATATGAGCATAAATGCCCAAGATGATGTTTCCTAGGACACCAGAAACCTCCCAAGCACAAATATTATGAAACAAGTCCCCCCAAATGTTGTGTTCTAGATACTCCCCAAGTGTTTAGAAACAAAATCAAATCAAACCAGTTAAAAAAAAGAAAATGTTTCAGAATAAATTCAACAAAGATATAGATTTATACACAGAAAACTATATAACACTAAAAGAAATGAAAGATCTAAATAAATGAGAAATTGGTCATGTTTATGGATTGAAACACTTGAGTTTTTTAAGTTATCAGTTGTTTCCAAACTAATGTACAGATTCAATGCCATCCCAAACCAATTCCCACAAGGCTTTCTGCAAAATAAACACACGTGCCGATTCTAAAATTCGTATGAAAATGCAAACAATCTATAATACCCAAAGCAATTTGGAGAAAAGAATAATAAAGTTAGAGGACTCTAATACCTGATTTCAAGACTTACTAGAAAGCTACAGTAAGCAAGATGGTGTGGTATGGGCAAAAGACAGATATATAAAGTAATGGAATAGAATGAGTCCAGAAATTAAGTCAGCTGTGTAAAGGTCAATTGATTTTTGACAAAGGTACGAAGGCAATTAATCGAGAAAAGAAAGTCTTTTTAGCAAATGATGCTGAAAATGGTATATCCCAATGGAAAAATAAAAGAATATCATCCTTACCTTGCACCATACATTAAAATTAACCTGCAGGTGACCTTATATTAGACCTAAGTGGAAAACCCAAAACTATACAACTTATAGAAGAAAGAAACATTTGCAAACTTAGGGTAGGCAAAGACTTCTCATACACGACACCAAAAGCACAAACCATAAGAGAAAATAAATTGATGAGTTGAACTTTATCACCATTAAAATGTTTCCTACTCAAAAGGTGTCATTAAGAATTAGGTGTTGGATGGGGCGCCTGGGTGGCGCAGTCGGTTAAGCCTCCGATTTCAGCCAGGTCACGATCTCGCGGTCCGTGAGTTCGAGCCCCGCGTCGGGCTCTGGGCTGATGGCTCAGAGCCTGGAGCCTGTTTCCGATTCTGTGTCTCCCTCTCTCTCTGCCCCTCCCCCGTTCATGCTCTGTCTCTCTCTGTCCCAAAAATAAATAAAAAACATTGAAAAAAAAAATTTAAAAAAAAGAATTAGGTGTTGGTTTTTTGGGTATGACACAGAACACATCAATGACAAAAGAAAAAAATAAGCTGAACTGTGTCAACATTAAAAACTTTGGTGCTACGAGTGATGCCACTGAGAAAGTAAAAGGACAGCGCTTAGGACAGGAGAAAACATTTGTAAATAATATGTCTAATAAAGGACTTGTATTAGAATATATAAGGAAGTTTTATAGCTCAAAAACAAAAACCAAATGACCCAATTTTAAACTGTGTAAGGTATTTGAACAGATGTTTCTCTAAATGAGACATACAAGTGTCCAAGAAGTACATGAAAAGATGATCAACATCATTAGTCATCAGAGAAATGTAAATCAAAACTGCACTGAGATATCACTCCACACCCACGAGGATGGCTATCAACAAAAAGACAAATAATAAACAAGTACAGGAGAGGATGTGGAGACACTGGAATCCTGACATAGTACTCATGGGATTGTAAAATGGGGCAGTCACTTTGGATCACAGTTCAGAAGTTCCTCAAAATGGTAAACACAGAGTTACCATTTGACCCAGCCATCCCACTCCTAGGTATATACCCAGGGGAAATGAAAACATATGGTCACACAAAAATTTGTACGTGGAAATGTCTAGCGTCTTTATTTACAATAGCTGAAAGTATAAACAACCTAAATGTCCATCAACCGATAAATAAATAAAATGGGATGTATCCATATAATGGAATATTATTTGGCCATAAAAAGGAATGAACTATCGACACATGCTACAACATGAATAAATCCTGAAAACATTAAGCCACATGAAAGAAGCTAGTCACAAAAGACCACACATCGTATGATCCCACTGATATGAAATATTGAGAATAGGCAATTCTAAAGAAACAGAAAGTGAGAGGTTAGGGAGGGAAGAACTGAGAGTAACCACTAATGGGTATGGATCTCTTTTAGGTGTTCTCCTTAATATTTATTTCTTTAGTTTGAGAGAGAGAGTGCACGAGCAGGGCAGGGGCAGAGAAAGAGAGAGAGAGAATCCGAAGCAGGTTCCTCACTGTCAGCATGGAGCCCGATGCAGGGCTCGATGACACGAACCGTGAGATCACGATGTGAGCTGAAATCAAGAGTCTGATGTTTAACTGACTGAGCCACCCAGGCACCCCTTACATGTTCTCCTTTAGAACATAAGATGTTCTAAAATTAGATTGTGTGATGGTTGTACAACCTTGTGACTAAAACAAAACCACTGTATACTTTAAATGCATGAATTGTTCGGTATGTGAATTATATCTCAGTAAAGCTAGTTTTTAAAAAGACACTATTAAGAAAACGACCAAAAAAAAGCAAGCTATAGAATGGGAGAAAAATTTGTATGACATATATCTGACAAAAGACAGAATATATAAAGAACACTTAGAACCCAATAATATCATGATAAACAATCCAATAAAAAGTGAGCAAAAGATTTGAAGAGGCAGTTTACTCAAGAAGATAAGCAAACGGCCAATCAGGATACAAAAAGATGATCATCATAATTCATCAGCAGGGAAATGCACACACCCATGGGTGTCTACCCATAAGAATGGCTAAAATTGAAAAAACAAAGTAGCAAATATTGATAAGAATGTAGAGTAACAAGAACTTACATACACTGTTGATAAAAATGTAAAAAGGTAAACCCACTTTAGAAAACTGGCAGTTTCTCAAAAAGTTCAATCTAACACCTACTATATGGCCCACTCATTGTTCCTAGGTCCTCACCCAAACATATATCCACACCGAGGCTGTGTCCATAATAATCCAAGTGTCTAGCAATAATAAATGGATAAAATGTGGAACATCTGTGATGACAGAATGCTACTCAGCAGTGAAAAGGAACAAAGTACTGACCACGCTACCATACGAATGAATGTCAAGAGGTACGATGAGTGAAATAAGCCAGACACAAGATGTACCGCTGTATAATTTTGTTGACATAATATTTTAGAAAATGCAAAATAATCTCTAATGAGTGTTAGTGGTTGCCTCTAGGGTTGGGGCTAAGGAAGGGAGTCCATCAAAGGGATATCTGGGGTAACGGAAATTTTCCGTTCTTGATGGTGGTGGTGGTTTCAGGACTACGATTCACGCTCACATTCATCACTAAATTGTTCAGTTTAAATGGGTGCAGTTGATTAGGTGTAAGTTCTATCTCAACAAAGTTGACCTTCAAAAAGTAATGAGAACCAATGGGAAGAGAATTTATATACAAGTAAACAGCTCACAACCAGAAAATCCAATGTTTGTATAAATAGCGCCTCTAAACCTCGGGGTGGTACATGTTCACGTAAATAGTGTTCTCCTTAGGCACTTCAAACATCCCTTCCCACTGATTCTGTAACGAATTTGCCTGACAAACCTCACATGGTACCCCCAACAGTCAAGTCTAGCCCACCTTCTCTGTCTAATTACAAATTCTGAACAAATGGGATCCATATCTAAGACGTTTTAGGACGATTGCAAAAGAGAGGATAAATCCCTGATGGCAAAGCTCAGTGAAGGGGTGGGACAGCTGTGTCCCCAGGAAGACTTCCAAACTTTGTTCTAAGGTTCATTCCCCTTGCACTTTTATGCTCTCATGCCAACCTATCTTTACATAAACTTCTGCTGATAAGCATACAGTCAAGTTGCTTCGAAAGTTAGAACTTAAATCTACTTGAACTTCACCTTGTAAAATGAAAGACCATCTGTAGAGATACAGATGAAATGATACAGATGTCCACAAAGAAAGAGTCTGTATGGAGGCCCTGCTATTTATGGCACTATTTATTTCCCACACATTTTTCTCATTCAGGACTCGCTATAACCTTCCAATGTAAATATTGTTGTTATTATGTAAATATTACTATTTCTCCCCACTAAGGAAATGGATACTCAGAGAGGCCCAGGTATTTGCCCAAATGCACCCAGCTAGGAAGAGGCAGAACTGAGATTTACATAAGGGGGACACTTTCAACCGATTTATTTAGTGACAGATCCATAGAGAACTTAAAGCAAGTGAACACATATAGCTTTGGTTTCAAGTATTAATGCCTTTTCTTTTTCTTCTTTTGCATCACCGATAAAAAAAGCACACATTGAAATATACTACTGACATTTTGTGGGCCTTAATCTTGTCACTAAAATGTCATATTCTTTCTACCGGGAAGTCAATATGTGGTGGAAAAGTGGTTCACCTGCTTTTGTAAGAACAGCCTGTAAGGGTAAAAAAAGAAAACCACAGCCCCAAAATGGGCCCACTTAGGTTAAAGCCCCAAGTCAACAAACTAAGACTTAAGACCTAAACTCACCACAGTTTCGGCTCCCTAGGAGCGTAACTTTTAATTAGTCAATATAGGATTTCCTGGTCAATTCTAGGAAATTTACTGATGGGTCCCTTTTACTCCCCTTAAGAGGGCAACCTTGCCTATACAGTGCATTCCTTGTTAAGAAATTTCTTTCTTGCTCTCTTTTAGTGCCCTCCCTCTGCCTTCAAAAACCTTCCTTCTGTTTAGCTCAGTGGAGCTTCCCTTTACTTGCTTGATGGGATGCTGCCCACCTCACGAATCATTTGATAAAGCCAACCAGATCTTCAAATTTGCTCAGGTGAATTTTGTTTTTGAACACTCTACCAAACACAGTCACATGAGCTTCTAGGGAGTACCCCGAATGTGGGGAGAGCCATTGCTCTCAAGGAAGAACCAGAATGTGGCAAATTATAAAGCCAACGGAACAGCAAGGAACTAGGAAAGATTGCATTTAGGTAATTGGGAATTAATGAGGAACCAGCAGTCAGAGCTGCTTAAACCTCCAGCCTCGTGGCTGACTGTAAAACTTCTGGTAACCATGCAGAACGGTCACTGGACAGAGAAAAATCGTCCATATGCTTCCAGTCCGGATACTTCAAAAAATGTCCTCCAATGTCCTATAAAAATGTTCATACAAAAAAAAAAAAAAAGCCTACTGGTGGGGAGGCTAATTTCACTTAACAGTTTACATGTTAACTTTTACACAGGGCTTACATGCACGAGTCAAGTTTCGGCCCGAATATTCGGCTTTCTGATTTCTTCCCTCTTCTGGTAATCTCAAGCGTTACTGGAATGCAGAAATAATCTGCTGGGGGTGACAACGTTGCAGTCTGACCCCACTGTACTTGTCTTAACGCCTGGCAGGAGGCCAGTTCAGTCACATGTGCATTTATCTGCCGGCAGTGTAGATGGAGGGACAGAGCCCACAGCTACCATCTGCTGCCCTCCCCCAGCATCCCTCGAAATGAAGACAAGGTGGGAGTTTCTCCTAGAGACGGGAGCAGAGTGTACTTCGTGGTGCGCCCACTGGAGTGTTTCCAGGAAGCAACATTTGGACCCCGCACGTTAAAAAGCAAAAGAGACATCCTGAGTATGGCTTCCCCTGTGAGGACGAGAGGTCGTCGGTCTGGTGCAGATAAGATCCAGAGAGGCCCGCAGACCCCTGTCTAGATGGGTCACACACCTCCCCCGTGTGCCTGTTCCCACTCCCACGGCTCAGCTGGCCCGCCACCTCCGTGTCTTTCACCACCCCGTGGCCCCTCGGACATCTGAGTTTGCGATCCCCACTCCCAGCCCCTTCTGCGCTCCTCAGGCAGATACGGTACTTACAGCTGCATGACCAAGTACAAGTGATTTGGGCTTTCGTAAATGTCTTCCAGGGCAACGATGTTTTCATGCTTGATCCTGAAAGAGAAAAAAGCACACACACATACACACACACACACACACACAGAAGAGTGAGTATAATTAGACACGAAAACTTTAAAAAACAGACATCATTAGAGCAAAAACTTCTAAGACCGAATCCAAATTCCATAAAGTGACTTTTGAGACTCTTCACAATCTTGTCCCCAAGCTTCCTTCCAGACCTATTTCCCGATATGGCTCTCCTGCTCTCTGCTCCCCTTCATCCCCGAGGTGCTATTTACAAGCTGGTGACTGTGGATTTATGGTTGTTCCGGCATGTACATCCCAGCCTCCCTGCATTCATTCATGTGAATCCCAGCAATGGGCCAAACCTGTAAACATCCCCTTACCTTTCAGGGCCCACCTCATCCGGCTGAGCCCCCATGGGGCGTGTAACCGCTCCCTCTTCCACAGTCCCACAGCGGCCCTCACACACCGGCCTCAACAGGTCACTGTGTGCAAACCAAACCCATCCCCCTCACAGGCTAGATGTGCCAGGGAACAGATCCACTGTCAAGTTCATGACTCCAGTGCAGGCAAAGGAACACCAGACTGACCCCTCCTTGGGGTGGGTTCTAGTCACCGCCATCACCAAAGGTCAACCCAGCACCCCAAGCTAACTAGACTGGTGCTAATCAAAATATTGTTCCCAAGCACAGCAACCAGCATCTCCTGGAAGTCTGTTAGAAATGCAAGTTCTCAGGCTTCACCCTGGTCCCAACAGATTCAGAACCCCTGAGGGCAGAGGCCAGGAAGTGTTTTTAGTAAGATCCTTAGATGATCTGTATACCCAAAGCAGAAATTCTGCAGTCAACCAGTGCTTCTCGAGCTTCAGCGAATCACCTGGGATTCTGGCTACACTGCACATTCTGATTCGGTGGGTGCGGGGCGGGCCTGTGGGTCTGCATTTATGACAAGTCCCTGGTCCGGGTAGCAAAGTCCTAACCACAGAACCAAGAGAGAAGGAAACAGCCTAAGGCCAGTCCCTGGAAATATCCATTAAGAGTAGCTGTTGCTCAGACTATAAGGCTTGCTATTTACTTAAAGCATTTGAGAGAAGAATCATTTCATTATTCTATGAGCTAATGAACTCTTACCACAAGCCTTTCACTTAAATGACTGCCGAGCCATTTAAAAGCAAGAATTTCATGTGCAGATTCCCCTGATCCCCTGAAAGCAGGGACCACGTCTCACTTACTTTGTTCCCCCCTCATACCTAGCATCGTCTGCTTAATAAACGCCTTCTGGATGAATGACCGATACGTGAAGGTTGTCCCTATTAACCAGCGAGAATCATTATTAACTTAGGGGAAATGGAGGCCATTTTCCTAAGTGTGAGATGCCTTTCCCTCAAAAAGAAGCTTATTAGGTGGAACAAACCAGAATATGATCTTCCCTCTGAGCAGATGAACAAAGAGAACAAAAAAGTTAACTGAGGGTGGCAATGTTTTGCTTTGATTTCTACAGCTCTGCTTAGTCAATGCAGTTGCTCGTTCGCAGAAGCCAAGACGGCATTGCACGAAATTCACATTTCATCCGCATACAGCACATAGAGCTCCAGCCTGCTATTTATTTCTTAGCAGTGGCTACTTTGATACCTGAGCACAATAAGATCACAGTACATTACAGGAACCAAGTAAACTATGCTACCAAGGAAACCACAATACATTAAGTTAGGACTGCTGAGATCCCAGATGTTTGTGGAATTATCATTAATGGGTCTTCTGAAAGAATTATGACCACAAAAAAAGTATACAGCATATGAGTTTTTCCCAATTTTTACATTTTTAAAAATTCGCAGTTAGAATCATTCACAGGGGCACAAACATTGTCTTTCAGTGAAGTTAACTGGGGGGGGGGGGGGGGGGGGGGGGTTAAGTAAGAGCTCAGACCAATGAGAAAATGAAATAATAGGGTTCATGTGAAAGGGTGCCAGACAAAATTCAGGGTATCCTGTATGTCTAATTCTAGATAAACAACAACCACCTTTTTAGTGTAAGTCTGTCCCGAATATCGCATTGTTGTTTATCTGAAATTCAAATGTGATCGGGCACCCTCCATTTTCATGTGCTAAATCTGGCCACCCTAGTTACATGAATCACAGTCAATGAGCCTCTAAACTGAGCTTAGAGATTTGTACCTGCCGTTCTACCCTCTCTCAAGGTTGAGCCAAGGAGGCTGTTTGAGTCCTGGAGTACAGCCATTAACACAAATTCAACTATATACAAAGAATCAACTATGCACAAAGTGCTTGCCCCGCCAGAATAGAAGACTCTCATAAATTAAGAATATAATCCCTTCTTTGGAGGCAAGGGATGGAGAAATTAAAGTGTACTTAACCTGCCATGTCTTACATGAGTTCTTGCAGTGGCTGGAATGATACGGGTCCTGGCTATCCCCCCTCAACTAATGAATCAAGTAGTCAAGCAAATGTCATTTACTGAGTTGCTTCCATGTTCCTGGAAGAACACAAGAAAAATACAAAATGAGATTTTGCTCTCAAAAACTTATCACCTAGCTGGAGACACCCACGAAAGCAGTGAGAAAAAAATTAAGAGGCAAACTCTAGAGTACCACCATTAGGTTCAGAAAAAGCGAGGCCTGGGGCACCTGGGTGGCTCAGTCGGTTAAGCAGCTGACTTCGGCTCAGGTCACGATCTCGCGGTCCGTGAGTTTGAGCCCCGCGTCGGGCTCTGGGCTGAGGGCTCAGAGCCTGGAGCCTGCTTCCGATTCTGTGTCTCCCTCTCTCTCTGCCCCTCCCCCGTTCATGCTCTGTCTCTCTCTGTCTCAAAAATAAATAAAACGTTAAAAAAAAAATTAAAAAAAAAAAAGAAAAAGCGAGGCCCTGGAGGGGCCAGAATTACAGAGAAGGCCTCAGAATGGACGGGCACTGGGCTGGATGGATGATGTTTGAATAAACATACTTCAGAAATTTCAAAGAAATCCTCGAATGGCCTCTTAAATGTCTCTTAAGAAAGTGGTTTAACTAACTTGTAGATACGAAGACATGATAGAAGAAAACATTCTGGCCCCCAACAGTTGTGCTTAGGTATTTTATGCCACCCTCAGACTCTTAAAATCTACAAAAATTGAGCTCAAGATTTTAAGGCCGGGGCACCTGGGTGGCTCAGTCAGTTAAGTATCTGACTCTTGGTTTTGGCTCAGGTCATGATCTCACAGTTCGTGGGTTCAAGTACCATGTCGGGCTCTGCACTGACAGCATGGAGCCTCCTTGAGATTCTCTTTCTTTCTCTCTCTGCCCCTCCCCTACTTGTGCATTCTCTATCTCTCTCTCTCTCAAAATAAATAAATAAAATAAATAGATTTTAACATTGTTTTAGGACTAGGTGGCCTTCACAAATGCCATAGGAATATCCATGCACACATGTCTGGGCACCCACCAGGGACCAGGTGCAGCATGAGGAGTCCCAAGAATGCCAGGTCAGCCTGCATGGAGCTCACACGGGTGGGCTTCCAGCTGCAGCAAGGACACTTCACAGGCAACCTTCCTTATATTTACCAGAAACCAGCCTCCTCGTAATTAGTAGGGACTCCTGGGAGCAACAGAGAACAAGCTTAGACCCTCGCCTCCTACTCCTACAAATATCTGAGGGATAGAACATCTGCCTACTGTTCTCTTCCTATGGCCGACCAATCGTCCTCCAACGTGGTTTATTTTCCAATCATGCTATGGCCACTCTCACTTTTCCAGACCTGAGAGCAGTCATCCCAGTGTAAATTCTAGCACCAAGAACACGGTATTAAGTAAGAGATGTGAACTAGTAACCATTGAGAATGGATGTTATACTTTCGCAAATAAAGCCTAATATTAGGTTCATTACAATTTTTTCATGTTTATTTACTTACTTTTGAGAGAGAAAGAGAGAGCACAAGCAAGGGAGAGACAGAGAGAGAGAGAGAAGGAGACATAGAATCCGAATCAGGCTCCAGGCTCTGAGCTGTCAGCACAGAGCCCAATGCAGGGTTCAAACTCACGGACCGTGAAATTATGACCTGAGCCGAAGTGGGATGCTTCACCCACTGAGCCACCCAGGCTCTCCGGGTTCTGTTTTTTTTTTTTTTTTTTTTTTTAAAGCAGCTGCACAACTGTTGGCATATAAAGAATATACGCTCCACAGGGGTAGGGATTTTTAACTGGTTTGTTCACTACCATCTCTCTAATGCCAAGAAAAGTAAACAGCAGGTAGTATTTTCAATATGTATTTGTTGAATGAATCAATGAATGAATGAATAAATTTTAAGTGTTGGGTCAATTAAATGACCAGATCAGTTTTATCTGAACTTCTACCAAACAAAATCTCCTTTCTTAGTCTTGAGCTTTTGAGCTTAAAGGTTTCACCTTCAGCTTCATTAAATTCAATCTTTTGAGGTTCAATGGAGTGCTTCAAATGATCGAGAATATTCTGAATTTTTATCCTCTCGTCTATTATGTTTACTACCCTTCTCAACTTTGGGCGATCTACATATTTGCTTGGTACACATCCATCCCGATATGTCTGGATCCAAATTCCTAAAGTCTTAAGTGGGAAGGTTACAAGTCAGAGCTGGGCTCTGATATCATGCCAGAGACCCTCATCAAGATAACCCATGACATGAATCAGCTGGCTTTGACGGCTGTCATGCTGTAAAAGCCCAGCAGGTCCATCATCTAGCCTATGTTCTACCATCCTATCCATAAGGAAACAATTAGATTCCTTGCTGAAATGACATTCCTCAGTTTTACACACCACGTAATACTATTTAAAAGGGAAATGGAACGTTTGGGAAGATTTGTTCTTAGTAAACCCATGGTGGCTCCTAGCAACCACTACAGTCTTTACTAAACGATCACAAACCATCTGCTTAATTTACTGTTCCCGAATTGTGCTGTGCCTTGAAGCCAGACTTCCCAATCTACACATCTCATAGCCTACCTGGTTTATGTTTGGAAAACTTGCCAACACCTCTTACATTCTTTTCTTGAGCATTTCAACCGTGACTCTTTTGTGATAGTGGAATCTCCTCAGTCTCCTGGGATGTGAGACATCTAAATCTAGGGACGAATGAATATTATCACTTTCATTAGGCCCTGCTTACACAGCTGTTTGATATAGACCATTTACTGAGTGTTTACTACAGGCACACCTTGGCAGGTTGCTGGATTGGTTCCAGACCACCACAATAAAGGGCATTTCACAACAGAGAGCATCAAATAAATTTTTTGGTTTCCCAGTACATATAAAAGTTAAGTTTACACTATACTGCAGTCCAGTAAATGTGTCATAGCATTATGTCCAAAAAAAAAAAAAAAAACCCACCAAAAAACAATGTGCATACATTAGTAGAAAAAAATAACTTATTGCTGGGGCACACACTGGCGCTGGCTCAGTCACTACTGCATGCAACTTTTGACAGTGGGGTCATGAGTTCAAGCCCCACGTTGGGCGTAGGGCTTACTTCAAAAAGTACTTTCTTGCCAAAAAGTGCTGACCAACCATCATCTCAGCTTTCAGTGAGTCATCATCTCTTTGCTGGTGGAGGGTCCCCACTCAATGTTAATGGCTGCTGATTGATCAGGGTGGTGCTTGCTGAAGGTTGGGGTGGCCATGGCAATTTCTTCAAATAAAACAATGAAGTTTGCTGCAAATGACTTTTCCCTTCATGAAGGATCTCTTGGTAGAAGGTGATGCTGTTTGATAGCATTGTACCCACGGTAGAACTTCTTTCATAATCGGGAGTTCGCTCAAACGCCACTGCTGTTCTCTCAACTGGGTTCATTCGTACAGTCTTCTAAATCCTCTGTTGTGGTTTCAACGGTCTTCACAGCATCTTCACTGGGACTAGATTCCATCTCAAGGAACTATTTTCTTCGCTCGTCCAGGAGAAGCAATTCCTCGTCCATGAACATTTTATCACAAAATTGAGGTGATTCAATCCCATCTTCGGGCTTCACATCAAATTCTAGTTCTCGTGCTGTTTCCACCACATCTGCGGATACTTCCTTCACAGAAGTCTTCAGCCCCTCAAAGCCCTTTGAGACACTTAAAATCACTTTTGCCAAACTCTTGTGAATGTTGATGTTTTGACCTCTTCCCAGAATCACAAATGTTCTTCATGGCATTTACAATGGTGAATCCTTTCCAGATTTTTCAATTTACTTTGCCCAGATCCATCAGGTGAATCACTCTTTATGGAAGCTCTAGTCTTACAAAATGTTTTTCTTAAGTAATAAAACTTAAAAGTCAAAATGCTCCTTGATCCATGGGCTGCAGAATGGATGTTGTATTAACAGGCATGAAAACACCATTAACCTCACCGTACATTTCTATTAAAGCTCTTGGGTGATCAGATGCATTGTCAATGAGCAGTCATAGTTTGAAGGAAATCCATTTTTTAGGTCTCAACAGTGGGATCAAAATATTCAATAAACCATGTTGTAAACAAATGTGCTGTCATCCAGGCTTTGTTGTTCCGTTGAAAGAACACAGAGTAGACTTAGGGTAATTCTTAAAGGCCCTAGATTTTCGGAATTGTAAGGGAGCTTCATGTTAAAGTTACCAAATGCATGAGCCCCTAACAAAAGAGTCAGGCTGTCCTTTGAAGCCAAGCACTGATTTCTCCTCTGTAGCTATGAAGTCCTAGATGCACCTTCTTCCAATAGAAGGCTGTTTCATCTACATTGAAAATCGGTTGTTTAGTGTAGCCACCTTCTTTAATTATCTCAGCTAGACTTTCTGGATCACTTGCTGCAGCTTCTACGTCAGCACCTGCTGCTTCACCTTATGCTCTGATGTTATAGAGACAGCTTCTTACCTTACACTTGATCTTAGGCAAAAGGCCGAGAAGCGAGGTTTCTTACCTTAAACATCATGAAGCTATCTCTACTAGCTTCACACTTTTCTTCTGCAGGTTCCTCACCTCTCTCAGCCTTCACAGAATTGAAAAGAGTAAGGATCTTGCTCTGGGTGAAGGCTTGGCTTAAGGGACTGTTGGCGGCTGATTTGATCTTCTGTCTAAACCACACAAACTTTCTCCACACCAGCAATAAGGCTGTTTTGCTTTCTTAGCATTTGTGTGTTCACTGGAGTAGCACTTTTAATTTCCTTCAAGAACTTTTACTTTTCATTTACAACTTGGCTAACTGTTTGGCACAAGAGACCTAGCTTTCAGACTATCTCGGCTTTCAGCATGCTTTCTTGACTCAGTTTAATCATGTCTAGCTTTCGATTTACAGTGAGAGATGTGTGATTCTTCTTTTCACTTTGAACACTTAGAAGCCATTCTGTGGTTATTAAGTGACCTAATTTCAATACTGTTGTGTCTCATGGAATAGGGAGGCCCGTGGAAAAGGAGAGAGGTGCAGGAAAGGCAAATCAAGAACAGACCGGTCAGAACACACACAACAACAGTTATCAATGAAGTCTGCCATCTTGCATGGCATGATTTGTGGGGCCCCAAAACAATTACAATAGTAACATCAAAGATCACTAGTCACAGGTCACCGTAACAAATATAATAATAATGAAAAAGTTTGAAATGTTGCAGGAATTACCAAAATGTGACACAGAGACACGAAGTAGGTAAATGCTGTTGGAAAAAAATGGCACCAACAGACTTTCTCAACACAGGGTTGCCACGGCCTTCAATGTGTTAAAACCAAACAAAATCCCTCCAAAACACACACACACCCCACAATAAATGCAAAGTGCAAATAAAATGAGGTATGCCTATATGTATCAAGACCATACTAAGTATTTTTCATTAGTTTATTTAATACACCAATCCTATGAAGCCGCTACTGTGAGATAATGAAAATATATATTGGCCTCTGCCCCTGGTTCCTGGCACAGAGTGGTAAGAAAACTAGGAGCATCTCTTATGTTAATATTTGGCCTCTAATGCCATCCCTGACATATGGCTTCTAAAACTTACAAATTTCTGGGTGATAGGAGTGTCTTTTTGTTTAAGTTTATTTATATTTTGAGAAAGAGAGAAAGAGTGCACATGAGTGGGGGAGGAGAAGACAGGAAGAGAGAGAACTTCAAGCAGGTTCCATGCTGTCAGCACAGAGCCCAAGGTGGGATTCAATGTCGGGAACTGTGAGATCACGACCCAAGCCCAAATCAAGAGTTGGATGCTTAACCGACTGAGCCACCCAGGCACCCCTGGAGTGTTTTTTGTTCTAATGAAACTGAGTGGGTTCCTGGATGACTCCTTGGTGAGGGCTGGTCACTGAAAAAAAACAAGTCATCATTGGAATTTTCATCCCTGGTCCCCCACTTCCCTGGGGAGGGGAGAAGGGCTTAAAACAGAGTTAATGATCCATTCTACCTACATGATGAAGCTTCCACGATATCTCAAAGGTACAGGGTTCAGAGTTTCCAGGTGGGCAAAGACATCCATACCAGGAGGGTGACATGCCCCCAATCCACAAAGATAAAAGGCTCTATGCTCGGGAATCTCCCAGACCTCGCCCTGCGTATCTCTTCATCTGGCTATTCATCTGTATTTTTCATCATACCCTCTAATAAATTGGTAAACATTGTATTTCCTGGAGTTCTGTGAGCTGCTCTAGCATATTAATTGAACCCAAAGAGGGGGTCATTGGAACCTCTACTCTTGAGCCAGTTGGTCAGAAACACAGGTGACAACTTGGGCTTGAGACTGGCATCTGATGTGCTGGGGCTGGGAGCAGTCTTGGGCTGAGCCCTTAACCTGTGGAATGTGACACTATCTCTGGGTTAGAATTAAGTTATAGGACACCCTGCTGGTGTCCAGAGAATTGCTTGGATGTGGGGGACACCCACACATTTAGTGATCAGAAGTGAACTTTTGCAGTGTTCTATGTTAAGTAGTAAAGGAGATACATAGGGAAGAAACACACAATAGGCGAGAACTGGGTTTTTTCCCACATATGAGATAATAAAATGGGAAAAATTAGTTCAATATATCATTCCCCCCATTTTTAAAAGAGGAAAACTAAGACACCAAGACATTAAGTAAGTATTCCAAGGTCATACAACTGGTAACTGGAATTGCCAAGAGTCTAACTCCCAAGTCCATGTTAAAGCACTTATACTATAACTTTCTGTAAACTAAGTTATAATGAGAATATGGAAGAACGCATATAAATTCAGTTATTTGTATGAAATCATAACACCTAAAGTCAGGACATTACATTTCCTAACTAATGATACAATACCCACTTCTGGGGGTACAGAGATTTGAACTATCCTGAAATCTAATGGAAGCTCTCAAGATCCTTAGAAACATCCTGACACATGAAATCCCAGTGGGTCAAAATGAGCCAAAAAAAGAGATATTCAGAAGCAGAAGGAATAGTTAGGAGTCTAGAAATTGAAACTAGAAAGGGCCTTGCATCAGTCCACATCTGCTAGTGTCATCAAAAGGAACAACAGGGGCACCTGGGTAGCTCAGTTGGTTAAGTGTCCAACTCTTGATCTTGGCTAGGGTCATGATCTCATGGTTCATGAGTTCAAGCCCTGCATCGGGCTCTGCACTGACCATGCAGAGCCTGCTTGGGATTCTGTGTGTGTGTGTGTGTGTGTGTGTGTGTATGTGTGTGTATATGGAAAATAAATTTTTAAAAAAAGAATAAAGTGGACAAAGATTTGGTGATGTCAGCTACAAGCAAATGGCAAACCAAGGTGCCACTAACTTTGCATAGCTTATATAGCTAAATCCTATAGTTCATCATTGTCTTTCTAAAGGCCAAACAGACCTTCATACATAAGGAACATTCATCCCCAAAAAACATACCTTTCTAAAATGCTCATGTTTCAAAGGAACAATGTCACTAAAAGCAGATTTAGGTGAAAATAATCTGACTTAGTTTTAATCACTTGGCATCTACCAGGCCCAAAGCAAACATCAGCTGGTACATCCATGCTCAGAAAGTAAATGCTTTACATGGCAATCTATGCTAAAGTTTCCATAATCACCAATGAAAGACAGATGAGCTGGACAGAGGGAAGTGGACTCAGGCACAGAGAGAGAGTGAGAGAGAGAGAGTGAAAAAGAGAGAAACTGACTGGGAGCACAGCATACATGGGCATTGATGCAGAGGCCTGCACACGTGGTAACTGACAGCCAAGCAAGAAATCCCGAAAAAGAGCCAGGAAAACATTTGAAAGTTAATTCATGCAAAAAATTGTACCAAATGCACAAGTAGGCCCTGTTCCAAAGCCCCCAAGCCGGAGGGAGCATCGGGACCCAGAGAACAGACACTCTATGGAACGCACATGCGTCTTTGAAACAGCCGCACCATTTCTCCCTCCCGTTAATTCTCCACAGGTCAAAGATTCACAAATTTTGAACTCCATGTTAAAACAAGGAATGTTAGGAAAACAGAGAAGAGGAGAGAAAGGAAAGTTCCGTATATTTTCTCTTCCTTATCCTATCATGGATCGTTGATCTGGAGGGGGAGGAATGGTGGCAGCAATTACGAGTATTGCTATAATTATCAGAAGAAGGAAAAGGCAAAAAAAAACACCTTTCCATTGTGTGATCACTGGAAATGGTCAATCATCTACTCTGGTTAAAAGGGCCACTGGAACATAAGAGACAGGAGACAAGGTGATTATTAACTGAGACAGAGCAGAGGATGGTGAGGAACAGATCTCCACATGGGAGCTCAAGATGAGGAAGTTACGTCAATGAGTGGAGACAGGCTTCCTGTCCTCGTGTCTCAAACACTTACGCGTTAATTGTCCAGTCAGGAAAAGTCCCTTCTCCGGGGGAAAAGCAAGCCCCTCTTTTCAGATAAACACCATAAAAGACTAGGTCTTTCACTACCCATCACCCCCTTTTTTCTAAACCACCTGGAAAATTTAAATGCCAGTCACAAAAAAGATCCTATAGTTCTCAGGCATGGCAAATTGCCTCAAAAACATTTGGAGAATATTGTGATGTCTTGGAAAACACTCTGGTGTGTCTAAGTAAACACAATGCTTTCAGGAAATAAAGAAAATCATTTCCTCCTTTTTCCTAGGTCAGATTATCTCCACCCTCACCCCCACCCCCTCCACTTATAAGCAGCACAGGAAATAATGCTGAGAAGATCAGGATACTGTCAGTCACAAGGGAAAGTGGTAGAGTTGAAATATTTGCCAGATGGCATTAAAAAAGAATACCTTCCCTTTTTATAACTTACCAGGCACATTCACAGATGGTACTTCATTTCATTCTCACAATTCCACAAAGTAGGCATTATTTTTCTTATTTTGCAGATGATCGCTCCCAGTTTATAACCACTTAATTGTTCTCTCTCCCTCCCTTGCTCTTGCTAACCATTCTCCAGGCTGTCTCCTGAACCATCAGCCCACAAAATAAAAGTGATTAAACTTCTCAGCTTGAAATCCTTCCATAGCTCCTCATAGCGCAGGATGAAGTCCAAATGACTAGACACAACTTACGACGTCCCATGTTGCTTGGTCCTTACCTGCCCTCCCATCTCCACCATTGCACCAAAACTTTACTGGCCTCGGGCAGCTCTCACATACCTATGCACACCTTCCCTTTCGTATCTTCTCACCAACCGATGCATTCTCCTAGACGGGATTCATTCTACATCATCCAATGAGGACCCTTTGCTATTCCTCACCTCATGCAGGATGGATCCTCTCTCTTCTGGACCAGCCCAGTTCTTTGATCACTTTGTTGCTATACTGCATTGCATCCATCTGTCTGTATGTATATGTGTGTCCACATTTAAATGGTTTTATGTGCAGAAAAAATGTCTAAAAGGATACACATCAACCAGCTACTAATAACCTCAGAAAGTGTGCTAAGGTGGTAGGGGATTTTCATCTTGTAGTTTTCCTGTGCCAGGATTCTTCATCTGAACCAAAGAACAGAGAAAAAGGATTCAAGGGACCATTTTCTCACTTCTCCGGAGGAAGGTACCATTCTAGCTGCATAGGAGAGAAAGTTAATTCAGAACATACCATGAACGCCTTGGGGCATTTGAGCTTGATTCTCTCACTGAACACAAGTAGAAAAATGCTCCCAGACCGCTACGCTGCCAGACTTTCACAAAGAGGTGCTTTTTCAAAAGTTCTTGATCAAAATCATTAACACCTGGTTCACCAAAATATATCCAAAATGCCGGACACAAAGAAATACATACTAATTAGTCTAACTGCTCAAGAAACCAAGAGATTAGGTTGTATCTCAGCTCTGACACATCTAACTGCAAGATTTCAGACAAGCCATTAAATACTTTCTGTCTTGATTTCCTCATTTGTTAAATGAACATTAAAGTATATGGTCTCGGGGCACCTGGGTGGCCCAGTCGGTTCAGTGTCTGACTTAAGCTCAGGTCACGATCTCATGGCTCATGAGTTCGAGCCCTGTGTCGGGCTCTGTGCTGATAGCTCAGAGCCTAAAGGCTGCTTCAGATTCTGTGTCTCCCTCTCTCTCTGCCCCTGCCCTGCTCACACTGTCTCCCTCTCTCTCAAAAACAAACATTAAAAAAAATTTTAAACATATGGTCTCATTTTTTATCTGTTTACACATACATATCTATGTGTAGAGGTAAAATATGCTATGTATACACATGTATGTATCATATTACATATACGGTGAGATCTTGTCTGTTGACAATATGGGCGGCCACAGGAAAGACCAGAATTCAAAATCCAAAGCTTCAAATCATCTCTTTGCCACCAGCAGATGGAGCTGTAATCAATGGGAGACTAAAGAGCAAAGATGGGTAAGTGTATCAACTACATCTTAAGAATGCAAGGCAGTTTTATTGTTGTTGTTTTTAAGGAGTAAGTACCACATGTGATACTCTCTCATTGTGAAATAAGTTTTGCTTTGAATTCTTAAAAACAAACAAACAACAATTAAAATCCTTGTGTGCAGCTGACCACGTTTTCAAAAAAGGCATCTCCGGCATCCTTCGCACCATGTAGAATACACAGGGTGGGGGCCTGGCCAGCATTCCCTGACAGCCTTGGGAGGCAAGGCTAGCGCCTGTAACGGTACCCTGGGGTGGGGGTCGGGGGCACTACCTTGACTGGCTCTGTCTCTATGGGACCGTATTCTGGTGATGTCACTTCCCAGGGTCTCAGTTTTCTCATCTAGAAATTAACTTGTCGAACAGGATCCTCTCTGAGGGCCTCTCTAGTAATCAATGAGTTTAAAATGATAATGAGGCAGAGTGAAGCGAAGTATATAGGAGCCCCCAAAGCTTGACTCTAAACTGATATTCAGGGTTCTCTAGGATAGTGCTTGCTGCACAGAAGCCTGGATGACAACTCTTGTTTCAACAGGCTCTTCTGTGTGGGTAAGTTCATCAGTTAGCCACGGAATAGAATTTCTTAAGGTAGGAAGCCATTTACATGGAAAAGACCTCCTTTTCCCTCCTCCCACAGTCAGCCTCTGCAATGCAGTGGACCAAGTGAGAAATGGCTAATTAATTTGCTCATGTCTAGAAGAGCTCCAGGAGACCCAGCTGATGCCTGGTGGTCTTTAGTATGAAAGAGAAAGAAGTTGGGTCCAAATCAGTGTGAAAAACCCAACACATACCAACATTCACTGAATGTTCTAAACAATGAATAAATGAACGCACAATGAATTCTGGCCTTCCTAAAGTCTTACAGACCAAAGATAATCAAAATCTGGATACCTGAATGGAAAACAAAACAAAACACACACACACACACACACACACACACACACACACACACACACACA